>NC_083764.1:52260862-52385862 GCF_963514075.1 Conger conger
CTTGCCTGCAAGTGACAGAGATATTTTTAAAAGCCCCCCCCCCCCCCCGGCAGCCTCTGGTGTGCATCTGGTACAGTTCATCTGCCACCTTTTCAGCAGACTCCTGACAATGTTATGAATTTCCCCACCACAAATTCTTCCAGTGCAGTTGCCAGAAGTCAGATAATGGGCTTTCTCTGCATTAGGTGAGTGAAAACATCCCTCTCTAGTCTGAGCTAAAAGTGAAAATTTTTAGGCTAGCTCCCCCAGGGAAATAATGTGTCTGAAAATGGTGCAGGAATTTAATGTGTTTTTTGAAACAGTGACACTGTGACACAGGACAGCTGGTCCTGATTTTGTAAAGTAATTTGCCACGTCCATCTCAAAAACTCGAGTACTGTAAGGCAAAAGGCCTGGATGTGAGTTAGCATTAGGGAGTCACCAAGAGTGATATGGGTACAGTCCCGTATGAATCCCACAGAGGGGATGGACGAGATTGAATATTCAATGAATTATTGACACCATTGTGAAGTAGTGTAGCCAAGGGGGTAGCATCGCACAGTTCTCAGTTTTGGAGAATACTCAATATTTTGTGATAAAAACTGACAGTGGCTGACTGTGGTTCTTTTGTCAATTCTGATAGTTATGTTCACCATTTCACCAACTGACTGTTGGACTGTGGAGTGAAAAGAAGCAATGGCTGGACTTCCTGCAGACAACATTGAATCCAAATGAGTTCAGGTTCAAGTTGCTGCTAAAAGGAAAATTTTACTAACTGTAAATGTTCAAGTTTGCTGAACCTGACCATCCATTGCTGAATCTATTAAGAACAATTACATTACATTATATTATAGGCATTTGGCAGACGAGCTTATCCCGAGCGACGTTCAACAAAGTGCAAAGTGCATACCCATCACCAGGAACAAGTGTGCTGAAAGACCCTAGAGGGAAGTACAGTTTCAAGTGCTAAGAGTACAACGAAGATAAGGACTAGGGACTGTTTGATAAATCTGACAATGGATTATATAAATCTGACAATGGATTATGACAACAATTATTTTTGTTAAGGTATGCTCTCTGCCCCCCCCACCCCCCCACACGCAGGCCTAGAAACCGATGTAACCTCATTTGCATTGCTCTGTTTAACTGCTCTGCATTATTGATGGGTGGTGAATTGCTTTCTTCTGGCTATGTCTACCTCTGGGAATGTGCATGTTATATACAGTGCAAGCCATGCATGGAATACGTGCCCTTAACAGGAACTCAGTGTGATCCTGACAGCACCTGTGGAATTCTCCAGTGTAGTCTGAAGCTGCATATTTGGATAGGTCAAATTAGATACCAGAGGATGTACATGGTTTTGATAGTCTTTGGAGTTGGCCTGTTCGCTCATAAGGACCTCATCAATGGGATGCTTTTCCCTCTGTGTCTGCATCTTTATCTTACCATGACTATGTCTTGGGTAAATAGTTAGTTTATTCTATTGTCTATTTGTTCATTTTACTGCCTATGAAATGCACCAAACAAAGATTACACACACAAATAAACAAAAGCATTTTGAATTGATTGAAAAAATTCTAAAACTACTTTTTCCCACCGTTTTTAGCAGTTCCATTCTGTTCATTTTTTTATAGAGGGGTTCATGATCAAATTTTTTAAAATAAATAATTTGAAAATAAACTGAAATGCCATTAATCCTATTTAAATATTTAATAATATATACATAAATAATACATATCTTTGAAGCAAATTGGATAGATGCTGACAGGCTTTCTGCTGAATATGGACCATTGGAGATGCTAATGAGCAGCACATCTAGCTTGTAGCCTGTTAATCCCCAATGTCACACTTTTTAGTAGAGCGCCCTCTATTGGATCACTTAAATAAATCATTACTAACTAAGGGAAAAACAACATTGATATATTGTATTTAATGGCAGCTATTATGTTTAGGGTACAAGTAAATTACTGGAGAGAATATGTCATAGGAGTGCACACCCAAAATAAGATATTTTGCTAATTCACATACTTCACAAAATCCCTGTTGAGACCCGGGTGGCCAAAATGGGTAGTAATTTTCAAATAAATCATTTTAAGTTATGTTAAAGAAAAGAGAAATGTAAGCACTGTTAGGCTGATTCAAAATTTGATTTTTAAAAAGTGTAATATATACTGTATATTTATTAAATTCTTGTACAATTCAAACCCTTTTTTAATACACAGGTAATACAGTATTATCTGAAGCTGACACATCTGGGATAGGGATGTGTATGTCAGGAAAAAAACATAAGCAAAGAGTACATACATTCGCTCGGTTGAATATTTGTCTGCCACAAATATGCAACATTTCTCCAGAGTCCTCCAAAAAAGATTACCTGTTAAATAAATAAAAATATTTGAGCAATTGTTTTAGTATACAATAATACATTATAAAAGTTAGTATACAGTATTTAGTTCATTGCCTTACCCTAGCTTATATTTTCTGTGTGCAAACATCAATTGTTTAATTCCCTTGCCCGTTGTAACACTGCCAATTTTTCAGCATATACACCTTTTACCCAGTGTCTGAGGCATATATATTTTGGGCAAAAATACCTTGTTAATAGAGAGGTCAGTGGAGAAAGGCTGGTCAACACTGACAGGAAGGTGACAGTAATGCAAATAACCACACATTACAACAGAATGTCAAACCTCTTACATGGAAAGGCTACAAAGGCAGAAGACCAATAAGTCCAAAGAATAAGTCTAATAAATACCTAATAAAGCGCTCACTAAGTGTATATGTATTTGTGTGTGTGTGAGCGTGCTTGCATGTGTGTGTGTGTGTGCGTGTATGTGGGTGTGTGCTGTAAGTATTTGTGTGCTCGTCAAATTTGTCAGAGAAAAGCAGAGCTGTAAATAATAATTCACTAGAGCAGAAAGAGGCTGTCTTTGCATATTAGTGATTGATTAGTGTAGTTCCCTGGCCAGCATATAACGAACAGAGTGAAAAGGTCATAGTAATATATCCTCACATCATTAAAAATCTAATCATGCAAATTCAAAACAGAAGCACAACAGGGATATGCAGTCATCTGTTTTACATTGTAACTCTTTGATAGATTAACTGGGGTTGCTCCCCACTACACGTGTTAGGCAGCCATGAGATAATGTAAGCAAAAATAAAGCTAAACACGACTCATTTATATCACTGTTTACAGCTAGATATGTTTCTTATGAGGTACTTTTTGAATGGAATGCATTTGGTTTGTACCTGTACCATGCAATTTTACATGTACCTAGGGAGAAATTACAGTTCATATTTCAGCTTTTGAATATTTATGTGGAAAAAGCAATCAGTTTCAGTGTGGGGGTCATGTCCCCCCTCCACTTCTTCCTCGATAACATACACTGTATCCATCATCTCCTGATGGAGAAAGCTACCCACCCAGCTCCTAGCCCAGGCGTTTGTCATCTCCTGCCTGGATTACTGTAACTCCCTCCCCCCCTCCAGCTGGTCCAGAATGCTGCAGCCCGCCTGACCAGCCCAGATGGGCTCATGTCACCCCCTTTTCATCGCCCTCCAGTGGCCGCCTATTGCTGCACACGTCTGTGGTCCCCTCATCACGAGAACCGGGTGGTTGTGTCCTCTGTTCTGGTTCCTCTGAGGCGGAATGGTCTGCCTGCCACTGTCAGAACAGAATCCTTCCCCATATTTTGATGCATACTCAAAACACACCTTTTCAGACTCCTGATATATCCCCAATATCCCTTTATCCCTTTTGTGTACCATGTATTAAAATAAAATAAAAATATATAAAACTGACTATTGTTTTTGGTTAAAACTGCTCTACATGTGTGTTGATGGATTTGATGCTCTTTACTTGTTGAGGAACTTGTGCACTTGTAAATCGCATTGGATTAAATAACAAAAAAAGTCAATATAAAATGTAATGTCAGAGATTGTGCCAAGCAAAGCTGAATGCTCGCTGTCTCCCTGGCGACAGGAAGTGAGGCTCTTTCCTGGGAATGGGCCGCACAGAGTGTTCGCCGCTGGGTCGGCAAGTGCATGGAAGGGCAAATGACGCTTGACAGGATGCGGTCTGTTTCCTGTACAAACAGACAGACTTACTGTATGCGTCCAACAGTCTGCCCAGCCACTGGCGAAGGCACTCGTATCCAAACCATTGCTACAACCAGTGCTATGGCAACATCCACTGATGTTCTGTTCTTTACTCTGTTTATTTTTGATTATCCCACTTACTACTGATTATGTTATCCCACTCATGGCAAAATACAATGTTTATATCATTTTTGTTAGCCAAAATATCAAAACCACACTGCTATACATGACCGTTTAACATGTGGGATCCCCATTTCTTCATCTCAAGGCCATCCTGTGTAGTTGAGAACCCCACCACATTAAAATGGTTTGTTTGACACGTTTATCAAGCATACACTACAGCTTGTAGCTTAGCTGTTTTTTTTGTTTTTTTATCAAGCTAGTAAATGGAATTACTCTAAAATGGAATCCTATTATAGTGGGTCTATGTAACTATGTAAGACAATCTGACTATGCATTAAGTTTAGATACTTCTTAATGCATACAGTATACAGCATTTTAGTCTTATTCCATTTTCCCCTTTCCATAATGAGATTAGATTATTTTTGTTTGTGTCCACGAATGAAAATAAAAGTAGGCTACATACACAGTACAAAGGGCAAACCTCAAAAGACCTGTTAAACTGCACCATCTAGTGACAAGTACAAGTGGGGTGCGGTATTGGACGTATTGATTTCATGCAGTGTGTGTTGTTGTTTTATTGGGTAATGGGTCCTGGAGAAATTGAGTTCTCACACCAGCCTCATACTTCCCCCCACCCTTTCCCTCCTTTCTTTTTTCTATAAATTCAGGACACATTTGTGTGCCATATTATTTGCTTTGGTAACATAGTTCTATAATAATCTAAGGGTGCCCCCTTGTGGTACCCACAAGTATACATCGAGTGCATGCAAAGTTATGCATAACATATGTTTATCCTTTCTTTTTCTTTTAAGTCAAAATGTAAAAGCTTCTTTCCAAACCTAATACCAAAGCAAAACATTTTGCAAAAAAGATTCTTTAAAAAAAGGTTTTTGCAGACAAATTAGCAGACTCCTCTTGAGTGGAGAAACTGACTTGCAGAGTTCAGAAAAACTACTCTGAAGTGGAAGAATTCACAAGAATAAAAAATTTAATTCATTAAAGGGGAAAAGGGATTTTAAAAATGATCTATTTTTCTTTATTTCAAGGTTATGACTGTTACATAATTGCATATTACCATATTAACAAAGATGTTTCTCTGAATAACAACAAAGAAAGTGTCAATCAGATCAATCTGATCATTGAAAGTATACCAATTTGAAAGTGACATGCTTCATGACAGTCCACATGAAAAAGATATTTGTGATTTTGGTGAAATATTACATCCAAAATATAAAGAAAAAAAGATGGTGTATACTTAGATGTATTTGTAGCCACACTCCTATATGTAACTGCTGATTTATATTTTTCTTTCAATACAATATATCCATAAGCTTTCATATATGAATGTGGCACTAATATATTTAAAGACAAGCTGAAACAGAAGCAGAGCACTACAGAGCAGCACTAGCTGACGTATATACAAGAGAAAAATATATTTTTCGAGGGAATTTTTGAAGGGCAGGGATTTGATTTGACTAATGTCAAATGAGGAGGGGTGCCACTATGTGAAAAGGATATTGATTGGAGGGGAACAGAAAATTGACGGACATTAAATCTGCATACAAGCCCAGTGGTACACATTGACGTAAAATCTTGTAAAATCTCCTTTTCCAGGAAGTGGATGGAAAAAAACTGGAGTGAAAATACACAAGTATTACAATTTTATATAATTTTTGGAATGTATACTTTAAGACAAGTTCGTATTGACTAAACTTAGGAAAAAGTGAATTTTGATTTCAGCTCGTCTTTCATATTAATGTAATATATGACGTGTGTCTTTTTACACATATAAAAATGCACATTTATTTGGACTATATTTCACCGTACTGTATATTGTTTTCTGAACACTAAATATGTGCTTCTTTTGCTAAATGTAACAGTTCTGCATGGCTGGTAACTATGATTCAAAATACCAGTTGAATACAACATTCAGATAAGGTACAAGTAAGAATGAGGAAAACTACTTGGTTTGTGCATTTGTTTTAGCTGTTTGCTGTATTTCCAATAGGCCTACTCTCTGCAAAAAATGGCATGCTCAAAGCTAGAGTATTTTCTCTGTGTCTGTATGAAAAGTTATGCAAGAAAGATGACAGAATAAAGTATATACGCTGTAAAATGAGAATAAGAGCTTAAAATCTCTGATATAATGTTTCAGATGCAAGATAAACCAGTATGCCGTAAATCCACCTCCTTACAGGTCCATCCAATGTGACAAAAATGCATACAATACCATTGTGACTGATGAGATGATCATAACTGGACCATATGTTTTTAAATACAAATAACTAGTCTTTAAATTGCATATCATCTTATTTTTCACCACATACTTCAAATGCATAAAACACAGCTAATTACATGAGAGTATGTTGTTTACCACAGACATTTCATGTGCTGATGTGATTTTCCCGCCGCCTTCATAATCTGCCTCCTGCCAAATCTGTGATGCTAAATATGTGCACATTTATCAATCGTCACGACATGTTTTTGTGCGGGAAATGATCTGTAACACCTTCTATAAATAGTGATGATGTGGTACAGATCCCCTTGAGATCTGTGATGGCAAAGATGAAAGCATGCTCAAAGATAAAGTTGTTGCAAGCTCATAACCTAACATGCCAGGTCACATTAGAGTTAGTATCCTTGTTACAGAATTTTAAAGCATTATGTTTTTTTCCCATGGTTAAGGACTCACATTATGGCAGAAATTCCAGCACCATGGTACAGGAGCCATGACCCCTGTTATTTTCATGTTCGTCTTTTAACAGCAGCAAGGATTATATTGATTGCCTTGGCTGAGGATGTCTATTTATGAAATGTATCTCCAGTAATGTCATCCTGTCTTATGAATACAAATGTAACTGCCTGGACACAGCAGATGCCTGGATTTTTCCCTGTCGTGCTCAGTCATTCAATACCACACAAGCGGAAATAATGAAACTTCTTTTTTTTAAATGGTATGAATTTAACTGGTGAGTTAATGGGAGAATGAAATGACATTGGAGGGAAAGCAATGCAAACCAATTTTTTTTTTATTCCTCACGATACAGATAACAAAGACATCACACAACTGGCACTCTGCAACAAGACGATACAAAATAAATAGATCTGGATTCAGACATTCACGATTTTCGCTCACACGTCCGGGGAGGGGTTGCCGTAGCGCAGTGGGGAACGAGCCCCCCCCCCTCCGCGCTCATTTGATCGGCGAGTCGAGTATCTCCTCGTACTCCTGCCGCCTGCTCTTCCCCACCCAGTAAAGCTTGAGGCCGGTCAGGACGAAGACACTGACGATGATGATGAGGCCCCCGATCACGTCGTATACGGACGGGACCATGTGGAGCACCAGGAGCTGGAGGATCATGGCCACCACGATCTCCAGGTGCTGCACGGTGCTCACCAGCGCCGGGTGGAACTTGTTCAGGGCATAGTAGACGCCGAGGAAGGCCACCGTGGAGCAGACGCAGATGCCGATGAGGTAGCCCCAGGTCTCCCCGTCCAGGGGGATTATGGGCTCCTGCATGACGAACATGGTAGACGCCCCCCACACGGTGCCCGTCCAGCCGAAAGTGAAGAGGGCCGTCCACATGCTCACCCGCTCCTTGATGGCCCGGTAGACGATCATGGAGAGGGCCGCGGTGAGCCCGGCCATGACCGTCATGGTGTAGCCGAAGGCCTCCTTCCAGAAGCCCAGGGGCGACTTTTCTTCGCTCACGATGTTGGGGATCATGACCAGGCAGAGGCCGAAGACGCTGCTCACCACCGTGACCACGTCGGTCATCCCCAGCCGCTCGTCGATCAGCAGGAAGGCCAGCACGGCGCTGAAGACGGTGGTGGTGGCCCGCCACATGATGGTGCCGTTGCTGGGCGGCACGATGGCGAAGGAGGTGTAGGCGCAGGTGATGGAGATGACGTTGCAGACGCCGTAGAAGAAGAGGCGCAGGCGGTAGCCCTCGGGTCCGAAGGGCGCCTCCCGGTGGTAGTAGACCACGACAACGGAGAACACCTGGATCACTGAGCGGATGAAAAGGAGCTCCAGGGAGGGCACCTTGGAGCGGTCGGCTGCCAGTCGGGTGATGAGGGCCACACAGCCGTGGGCCAGGGCTGCGCCGAAGAGGGCGCCCCATGTCAGCCGCGAGGCGAAGACCGAGGCCTCGCCGAAGCTCTGCAGCTGCTCGCCCACCCCATTGCCGGCCTTCGGCCCCGCTGGCTTGGGCCGGCTCTCCACGGAGCCGAAGAAAGTCCTGCCGGCCCGGCTGTCCGCCAACAGCTTCTTGTCGGGGTTCTCTTCCACAAAGGAACCGAAGTCCTCGAAGGAGGGAGCGTCGTCGTAGCCCTCGTCCCCCGGTTGGGGGAAGTGGGTGGCGTACTTCACCGTCACTGTGTTGGGGTGGATCTTCACCCTCTTCCTCCCCTGCTTGGATGGCGAGGCGTCCATTTCTCCTTCAGATGAGAGAATATTCTGGAAGGAGAGGGGAGACATTTTTGGCATCGCCCACATCCAACCCGGCAGCAGCATTTTATGTTTTAACGCTTCACTGATACCAAACGTTGATTTATTGTAGCTGCTCAAAGCTATCAGGACCCAGTGTTCATAGAAACCAACACCAATACAATGCTAAGAAATGCAATGGAGTCACATTTCAACAACAATAGCAACACAGTGTATCTGTATTGCAGTTCTGGAGGAAAATCTTTTTTTCCATTTAACAATATCATTTTTGAACCTGTTCTGAGCAACAATGCAAAATCTAGCAAAGTTTACTGGTTTACATAATTGATAAAACTAGACTAGGAATACTCCAAAAAAGGAGTATTAAATAAAAATAGATCAAAATGGGATGAAACTAAGGTTCTGCCAAATTATGGGCTTTAAAACACACAGAAAGTTCAAAGTAGAGCAGGACACATGGAATCATATTTATTTATCAATTCATAAAACTTCAAATGAGAGATTATACCATTTTACTCCTTTACTCCTTCACTTTACTTTTCTCCTCCACAAAAAAATGTGACAATATGAATGTATAAACTTAGATTTTGGTAGTAATAATAGGTAGAATTACCCTATAATCTAAACACTTCTTTAGTACACTCAATGAGCAATTTATTAGGTGGACCTGTAAATCAGCTAATCATGTAGCAGCCCCGAAATGCATAAAAGCATGCCGACGTGGTCAAGAGGTTCAGCAGTTTTTCAGACCAAATCTCAGAATGGGGAAGAAATGTCATCTAAGTGACTTTGACTGTGGAATGATTGTTGGTGCCAGACTTGAGTGATTTGAGTATCTCAGATACTGTGATTTTCACACACGACAGTCTCTAGAGTTTGCAGAATGGAACTAAAAACTAAAAACATCCAGTGAGCAGCAGTTCTGCAAGCAAAAATACGTTGCTACGGTCAGAGGAGAAGGGTCAGACTGGTTGAAGGTGACAGTAACACAAATAGCCACACATTACAATAGTGGTATGGTATGATCTCTGAACACACAATGCATCAAACCCCTTAAGTGAATAGCCTACAGCAGCAGAAGACCAATACATCTAATAAACTGAGTCTAATGAACACCTAATAAGTTGCTCACTCAGCGTATATTGCCATTTAATTTCTCTTAGATGTATCAGCCACACAAAAATCAAGGTCTGAATTCTTAGGATCAGAAAACAACTGTTTGTAGAGATTTCTTTTATTTAACATTTTGATTCACTTTGGTATACGTCAGCCAGTTTTTCTATTGTAATGCATGCAGGGACATATGCACATAGGACTCATGTTTATACTGGTAGCTACAACTGAACTGAGCTTTATTGAACTGAACATTGGGTGTTTCTTCCAGCATTTCTGTTCCCAGTTTCCTGGGGTCAGAGAAATATTGTTTAAATATATTTTTTAACTGTGCAGCATTGACACAGCAGAATAAACTTTTTTGGAAAAAGTTGCTCTTTTAAATCCAGCATTTGGAGGGGTCATGGAACATAACTATCAACCGATCTCTTTCAATTTTACATTTTACATTTGCAACATAGTATTTTGAGTAGGTTGTATTAAAGCAGAAGGTTCCAAAAAATAAATAATTGTTTAGCTGTTTCAAGATTATTTATTCATGTTCTTACAAGCACTTGCTTGATCACAGAACTTTAGCCTCTATCTTCCATTTTTTGATAAATTACCCTTAGATCTAGTGTAAGCCTTCCTATTTTATCCAATTTTAACAATGTGGTATGCTGCAAGGGTCGCATTTATTATTTTTATGATTTATTTCTGTCGTCATTAGTGGCGTCACGTCCGTAAACGGAAAGTATAAACGTGTGGAGTGTGTTTATGAGAACAGTACACAGGCGTGTTAATACAACTTTTACCTGGGTAAAAGCAAACAGCCTACTAAAGTTCAATATCATTTGCATGCTTTCCTATGTATATTATATATTGATTATACGAGGTCAATAATCAAACTGTATGTGATAACGTAGGCCTACTATAAAAAGACTATCACAAAAAGTTATCACATAGGGCTACTACTGTATGTATCTACATAACTCTAGCATATTAGAAATGTATTATTCCGAATTGTTCTCACAAGGGGGCAGTAATATTTGTTTCAGCATTATCCCACCTTCAGTGATTTGGACGTAGACTAACCACGTCAGAGTACAGTGACGGTGAACAGCTTCAGCCTAGGATCAGACCCATATTATTATCTTTCCTGTTTCACTTCAAGGTTATCTTAGTACGATACCGGTACTGACACACGTTAAAATTGTATGACGACATAAGCTTCGAGGGACCATTTAACATATATTTTTTAAACCAATGAGAAACCTGAATCATTTGTCCTTCAAGTACATAAACTACATTTTCACAAACTCTCTTTAAAGCATTGTTCATGCAGTATCATCCTACTTACAACGTAGGTTTATTATTATTATTATTATTATTATTATTATTATTATTATTATTATTATTTGTAGCATATGAGCCCATCCTAAAATACCGCGCAGAACTCGTGTAAAAAGAACATGTAGGGTACTATTATTAGCGACTCTACTCTGCCACGGAACCAAAGGTTGTGCGGATCCCTTTATCATTGAGCTTCAGATCACAAATCTCCTTACTTCTAAATAACACCAATAACAGCGTAAACGGCTGAATAACAGTAATTGGCTAAATATGTATAAAGATGCCGATCTGCATGCTATGACATAATGATGATTTTTTGGCTACTAAAATGTAGGTATTGCGAAGTAAGCCTACTCTACATCTGCCCCCTTTTTATGAATGAAACGGAATAGGCAACGTAGGTCATTGCCTATACGCGTTAAAGGCAAACGCATGGCTAGAGCACATTTTCTCTCGACAGTGATTTGAATCTCAGTGCGACAGCTGGTTATTACACGAAACCATGTCAGATTCTGTAGCCTACATTTTCCGATTCTAAAGAAAACCAGTAACCAAGAGGATCTACCTAGGTATACAAAGAGTCATCACACTACTCCATTGCCCTAGGTAAAAAAAGACCCGCCGAATCTCCATTGAAAACAGAGAGAAAAAAACAAAGCCATACTCACCTATCTTCTCAGAACAAGATTATCTCCTAACGTGACACGTACAGTTTGTATCATAAATTAGAGCGGTATTTTTCTTGTTTTCTCGTTACAGAAAACCAGGCATGCCATCTCTCCATATTTTCCTCGCATGGATGCAGCAAGATTCTCTCTGAGAGACTCAACGTGATCTTCTCGCTGTCTCGCTGCCTCTCTCACTGGTCGCTGTCCGCGGGTGTGAGTGCTGCACAACGCTGCGGCTTTACAGAGTCAGAAAGCCACTGATTCGCAAATGTCGATTCTTTTTGATGTAATTTCCATGTATTACAGATTCAAATGTGTCACACGGACAGACTGGGGGAGTCAGAAACGATCTCATTAGTTCTGAGCATGCGTTCAGAAAAACGACGATTGTCATCACCGTTTTCTCTGAATGTGAGCAAAGATGTTTCTCCACAACTGATTTGAAGACACTTCACTAAGATAATGGATTAACATTTTGCCGAACTGCAATAGCACAAAGAAGGAGCGTAGACGTCAGTCTATTATCCCACTCACGCTCCAATGTACAATATCTGGAAAATATTTGACGCTCGCACGTTGCAGCGAAACATCGCTAGGGGAGAAGTCAAATCACAGTGCAGTCCTCTCATGTAAATGTCTTCCATAAAGGTTTTGTAGTCTTATAGACACTTGCACATTGACAAGGTGGCCGCAGCCTTACTAAATGATCGGCATTCTAATTAGGATAATGAAGGTCAGTTTGTGTGTCTCAATCACCATTGACATAACAAAACTCCTAACAAGTTGAATAATAACTAAATTTCAATAAATAAATAATTTATTTTTGGGACATATCATGCTGGACATGCAATGAATGCAAGATTATGAGTTTGCCCTGTCTAGCATGTTGCCAGCCAATAAATCTTGGGTAGTGTGTTTCTACACCCAATGGCACAAGCCTCTCTCTCTCTGTACAACACAGAGGTGAGCAATTTTATGCTATGTTCTGCACTTGCTCACCCAGGACAGGAATAGTATGCTCAAATTAAATTCGCTGGTGAATTAAACGTCCTGCGAGCCACAAGTGTTATATGCTAAAGGAGGTGATGTAATCATGTCAGATGTCAGCCACCTGGTGCCACATCATCAGGTCACCATGTCCATTTTTGCTCCCAACAATAGGTAATGTATCCAGCCCCTAAATGTAGCCAACAACCATTATGTAAAAAAGGATGCTGGCTGCGAATGACTGCACTCCTGTGGAAAAAACGCAGCCTCATGATCCTATAAATACATCCTGTGCACTTAAAGTTTGGATAGAGTTATGGTTTGGATTAGGGAGTAGGTCAACAATGTCACTTTGAGCAGCACTGTTTTATTGCTGTTGGTTTTTCATACTGTAGATCAGCCTGCTGGAAGCCATACACTTCTACACATAGCATAATCTTTATTTCTAGCATGAAGACCTGAATGTTTGTCATAAAAGAAATCTCACATCCACCAGCCCTGGATAAGGATAATTTGGGAGCTCCAGTTAGGGAACATTTGGTTGAAGTGCTGGGACAGACATTGTACTATAGTCTGAGATCTTTATAGCTGAAGTCAGAACCTGGTTTTGAAGGTGAAGTCCCCATTTGTATGTGGCCATATTGTTCTGTAAAGAGGGTTATGCCTATGCACCCACAGTGACATCAGCTAAATTAAAAATATGCAAAGATTTATAAAATAAATATAAATTCATAAAATGTATTCATAAAAACTTCACCTGTACCAAACATTGCTAAATTTGAGAACCTCTTGACTAGGGTAAAGAATACTATGTGACACGTCCCATGTCTCTGTTTCTTAATCATTTCTAGGTTTCCCGTTTCTGCACCTGATGTGTGTTTCCTCCCGTTGCGGTGATCCATCCAAACAGCAAATGGAACTGCCATCCCCTCCAGCCAGTGGCTCCACTCCTCAAACGCCAGCTTGATGGCTAGCGGCTTCCGAGCCCCGATGCTGTAATTCCTCTCAGCCGCCGATAGGAGGCGAGAGAAAAAGGGTGGATCTTGTTATCGGTCAACACAGCACTGGCTCTGACATCAGAGGCATCCGTCTCCACAATAAACTGTTCTTCAGGGTCTGGCAAGGTGAGTACAGGCACAGAAGTGAATCGTTCCCTGAGGTCACTGAATGCTGGACTGGCAGTAGAACTCCAGAGGAAGGGAATCTTGGAGGTTAGTGTGGGGAGGGGTGTGGCAACTGTAACTTCTTATAAATCTTCTATAGTCTATAGAACCCCAGGAAATGCTGCAGCCGTTCACGGCAGGTAGGTTCCAGCCACTACCTAATCGCTTTGACCTTGTGAGGGTCCATCTCCAGTTTCCCTTCAGATATCATGAATCCTAAGAACTGGACGCAGGACTGGTGAAATTCACATTTCTCTGCCTTGAAAAATACTTTATTTTCCAATAGGCCCTGTAGGACATGACAGACGTGGGGAACATGTTCCTCGTGAGACTATGAGAACATCAGGATATTGTCCAGATAGACAAAGTCGCTAAGCCCTATCAGGTCACAAAGAACGTTTTCCCCACAAAGAAAAAAACATCTCTGGCAGGAGACGACCATGAGGCCAGGGAAAGGGAAATATGCTGGTACATGGAGGCAGTTCCACAGACAGAGAGTACAGTTTTCCTCTAGGGGGCGTGGTTCTTGGGAGCAGGTAGGTCATATAGTCATACAACCGGTGAGGAGGCAGAGAATAGGCTTGGGAGCAACTGAATGCCTGATACAGATCATGGTATGCAAAAGGCACTCTGGATATGCCAATAGGTTCCTCGTCACGTGGAGACTGGGGTTCTCCAGGACTGACTGTGAACCTAAGACAGGTAGAGTGGCAGTTAGACCTCCACCCCTTTATGGTGCCCCAGAACCAATGGATGTGGGGGTTGCGTGTTCTTACCCAAGGTCTATCTAGAACCACCGGTAGCTGAGGCGACTTCATTATATTAAAAAAACTCCTTCCGGTGGTTTCTGGACACAAGGACTTCAATACATTCAATTCCAGGTGCACATGTAAAATCTATTTGCATTTAACCTCAGATAATCAATAATCAATATACAGTATACAGTAAATAGGAGTAAACTTACGTCATTGAGTGACAACACAGTTCTGCTGCTGGTGGGCAAAACACAGTAAGGCCACACAATGACATGACATACATAAGAATGAAACATATTATGAAATGAATAATGATATGAATAATGGCCAATCATTTTCTTCATTTTGTAAAATGTTTGTGCCATGACAGCTCTCCATAACCACCTCCTGTATGCTTTTCTGATGCTAACATGCAAGGCTTTTGCCCACTAGTGCATGCTCATGCACACGTTTGTTGACTAACATCAGTTATTTCTATATGCACTCTCTCCCAGCAGGAGTGAAAGGGCAGTCTAAAGTGATTGATTTTCCCTCACAGAGAAGTCTCAATTTAGCCATCACTTTGTTGAAATGGTGTCAAGCCAACAAATTATACGTTCATTCAGCACTGTTTTTGAACATATCTTAAACATACTCATTGTTCCTTTTCACTGAGCAATTATGCTCAAATTCCAAGGAAGGATTACAGGCTACAGTTTGGCTTCATAAGTGAACTTCCAGACAGGTTGGTAATCAACCACTTAAAACCAGGGTGCTGGATTAAACATTCTAAGAATCCTTGACATGGTCTGACCTGTTCATTCCTCATTAGGTCAACATCGTGTTCATTAGCCTTGTCCATTATAACCAACCTGTCATTATATACAATCTCTCCCCCACCACTTCTGCATTTATATTTCACGACTTGAGTAAGGTGACTATCCTGCAATTGCGGCCTGTAGCGTAGTGGTTAAGGTACATGACTGGGACCCGCAAGCCTGTGGTTCGATCCCCGGTGTAGCCACAATAAGATTTGTGCAGCTGTTGGGCCCTTGAGCAAGGCCCTTAACCCAGCATTGCTTCAGGGGAGGATTGTCTCCTGCTTAGTCTAATCAACTGAATGTTGCTCTGAATAAGAGCATCTGCCAAATGCCATTAATGTAATGTAATGTAATTTCTTGCAAATGACTGCATTAGATTTGACATTTTAAAGGATATGATGAACAGTGTTTGTTTTGTCTGTCACACATTCGTTATGAGCGACATTTGAGAGGAGACTTTGGTATCACAGGGTTTAAATTAGGAGCTCCTTTCTGAGAAGTAGTATACCCAGTGGAACATTTGCATTGAGTATGAGGTGATTGGGGAAGAAAGAGAAAAAATTGGAGAAAGAGTGGCTTCTGAGGTAGTCTTAACATTCTGCATACTGCATACACCTACGGGTAAAAAAAAAACCCAAATCTATTTTGCATGAAGAAACAACCTGTCACTCATCACAAACTTTGTCATCAAATTTCAAGTTGAGAATTGATCATTTACAGGGTTTTCTCTGCTGTTAAACATAGTGGTGGGTCATTTTTGAACATTAAGACAACACAAGGGATTAAAAAAAGCTTTCTAGGGTGTCTCAGTGGCGCAGCCTGTAGAGCACTGACCGCATGCTCATTGCGAGCCGCGACGTCGGCGGTTCGAATCCGACCGTCCGACATTTGTCGCATGTCTTCCCCTCTCTCTCGCTCCCATTCTTCCTGTCTCTCTATACTATATACTGTCCAATAAAGCTGAAAAAGGCCTAAAAAAAAAAAAAAAAAGCTTTCTACATGTGTGGGAAGAGACGACTGAGACCAGCAATCCTGCTAGTAACACACTGAGTATCACTCAGGATTCAATCAAAAAGTCACCTCAAGGGAAACCCATAATCAATCAGAATAATCTTCCCAGATTAACTCATAGTGATGGGTTCAGTTGAACATGCACTGTAACACATCCTTGCCTGTCATAGTCGTTTGCAAGAGTTTGGACTCAATGAATATCTGATATCACTATGGTTGCTTGGGTTGAAACTTCATGTCAAACTGACAAGGGTTGGGCCACATAGGGAGAGCTTGGTTTCACTATGGGTCAGTCTGACTCACAGAAGAGTGAGATTAAGTGACAGACAAACTCTACTGGGTTTTTACGGGAAAGAAAGATTCGCTTTGTTTTGCTTTTAAATACATTTCACTTTGTATTCATATTTGATCCATAAAAATAAACACCCATTCATTAACTTTGCACCCTTCTGCTAGAATGGGAGTATATTGGTGCATGCATATTATGAAATGAAATAATTAGTGAAAACCTCTATGCATAAAGGCTTTTGCCAGGAAAAATAAAACAAAATGACTTTTGACAAAAAAAGGCTTTTCTGAAAAAAATGACAGCGGCAACCCTTATCCTTTCCTTCAATTAAAATATTTCTTTGACATTATGAGAATAAATAAACTGTTAAACAGAGCTCACACCTTTGTAATGGATTAACTGCTGCACATATGAAATGTTGAGTCACTTGGTTACTCAGGCCCTGGCATAATAACATACAGCAAAACACAGCAACACACAGCTCAGTTCAATACAGACAGCAATAGAACAAGCATCAGATCTTTGTGCAATTCATGCTGTAGGTAGATGAAAAGGCGAGCATTGCTGGGCTGAATGGCCTGTTCTCGCCATTACGTTATGTAATTCTGCACTTCATTGTACGTTGCTCTGGATAAGAGCGTCTGCTAAACGCCTTGTCATGCAATGTAATGTAATGTTATGTTATTTCATCTTCAAATTGCATATTAAACCAAATGTGGAAAGGAGCAAAATTTCAAGGTATTGTCATACCAGTACCATTAGCATCGAAAAATCTAGCTAAGATGGGTTTCATTGTTGAAATTCAAACAGTGTGTCTGCAGACAAAATTGGGCCACATACAGCATTGATTGAATGTATTTGATGAAAGCCATAAGTCGTACCACATTTACAGCCTACTGTAAGTGCATAGATGAAATAGATGGCTTTACTGATTGACAGGCCTGGTTGACAGACTGATTGACAGGCCTTTACCACAACAACTTGTGCACATTAGCATCAAAGCCATGAGAACCCTGCATTAGTGCTAAGCCACACAACGTCGTTGAGAGGAGTGGCTCCTTAGGTTTGATGAGGGGGGAAGCAGGACTCTGTTTCCATGGTAACCCTTTCACCAGAGGTTACTTGACAGAAAATCCACAGCCTGAGCCTATATCATAACAAAACCCCTTTGCCTTGTCCACCCCTCCGACCCCCTTAAAGACCCTATACAAAATGTGGGTAATTCCATTACTGCAGGAGCAGTGTGTATGCAGGTTTGTATTTTTACCAATTATACCAGCCAAATTAGCTAATTAGCTGAATGCACATATGCTGGTTTAACCATAGATAACCACAGTGAGATGTTTCATGCTGAGGCACAGGAACAGTCTCCAGCTACTAAATGGGTGGGCTATAATTAATAACATAATTTGGCATGAAAACCAGAAACAGATATGTCCCTCCGTCCCTGGATATAGTCTCGTTTGGATTGACATGATGGACTGGAGATAATCTGAACTGGATTCTAATGCACTGGCCTCATGCTTCACAGAAAGATTTGTACTTTGACGTTGAGTTGGCGCTGGGTGGCAAGGCAGCAAACTTTAGCGAATTAAATAGAAGTTAGATTCCCTCAGCGATTAACAATAAAATATATTATTATAGATATTGCTTATATCTATAATATTAAAAAAGGGGTAGGGAATTTAGAATATTTTGTATGAAATTCTATTGGCTGCAGACTGTATGTATTTTTAATCAGCCCCAGTACACAGTTAGGAGTTCCTGCTAGAGGCTGTTTTACTGTTGAGGTAAAAAAAAATAGAAATACATTATTGACAAAGACCATATTGTCCTGCTTAATGCAATAAAACCATCTGTTCTAGTTTCATTTGAAAAGAAAGTTTGTTTTTCTTTTAACACCATTAGCATTCAAATAGATGGTATTCAAGGAAAAGGTTTGGATGTCTTCATGATTTCTTGTGGAGACTGTAAAGGTTATTTAATTCAATCCTGTTTTACAGCCCCAGGACAAAGCTCTGCCTTTGCAGATTTGTTTGTTTTATGTGCCTTTCATTTAAGGAAAAGCCACATAAATAAATGTGTGTTTAATGTATTTGAATTGTGCATGTGCTTACTCAGACCAGGGAGCCATGCATGATGGAAGGAAACTAAATCTAAATCTGTGAGTAAGTTATTTTGAATAGAAACAGATATAGAGGAACATATTTAGAGGAAAATGCTATTTCTAGGCCAAGCGGATACCAACCCCCCCACCCATGTACTACAAGGCATGTGTATGAGGGGGTGAATGAGAATTGTTAAGGAAATTGTTTATGTCCTTTTCGAAGCCTGACTGTCAGATGCAATTATCAGATTTTGCAATACAGAAGGACATGACTCAAATGTCTTTCAAAATATTGCTTAGAGCATAATATTCCCAAACATCCGTGTGGCTTTCATCCTCGGCCTGATGATATAAATGTAGCAGAGCTGAGATTGTTTATAGCTTGAATGGGAGACCACCTGGGAAAACAATGCTGTGACTGGAGGCGGTGTTAGTGTGGCAAGCAAACTTCCCTCTGGAGCAAGCAGAATACAAATACCATAATGCTGTTACCGGGAAATTCTGCTGAACAAAATTTTTTCATTTTTTTATTTATTTTTTATGATAGGTCACGTGAGAAATAAAGAAGGTCCTGATCCACTTCGTTGTTTTTCTATGAAAACGTGCTTTAAAAACATCTAATTACGTGCATTCACTGTGTTCACAGTACACAGATCATTGTTGCAATGCATGTATCATAATATCTTATCGTCTCCACTCTCGCTTTCCCGACTAACATCCAAACCATGTTCACCCAATCTTTACATCCCTACGTCCATTCAGATCTCTATTTCGTCAGCTCTGTTCGTTACCGTGCCCTGTAGCGGTTATGACATCACCAACCAGGCTAATTGAGTTGTCCCCGCTGCTGGGAATGGCCCCTCGTACGTCAGGCCAAACAATTAATGCATCATTGCACTGTCTCGTCTCGAGGACCTGCGCTCTTGGGAAAAGAGATTTATGCACCGAGGAGCACCTGCTGGCGGTTTGTTGACCTTAATCGGAGACGGTGCCGTTGAAAGTTCCGGTGGGTGGCAAACAGAAATTTGCAGGTGTTCTTATTTAAAACCATTTAATGACCGACTATACATCATCTAGAAGAACACGCCTAATCGATGGGAGATTTACGATGTTCAGAGCCACCATTAGCCTACCTTTGTACCTTTTTTGTTGGGGCAGTGCCATCACGCCGTGGCTCTGTTTAACTGTGTCGTTCTGTTTTATGAACCCAAGAAAGCTGAACGAAGTAAAAAATAAAAAAAAAAACTAATACTGATCAGGGTGGCGCACTGTAGCTTTACTCACCAAACAGAAAACAGCTTAAATGTTGTAACGTTAGTAAAAAAAATAACGTTACTTCCCCCAAACATACAGCCAAAAATTATAAGCATAATTATTTTCCTTGGGTGTGAATCACTTAGCTCGTCTTTTTGAGCAAACATGTTGTGAATGGTATTAAACACTAATACATTCATTTCATCATTTGCAACTGTAAGGCAATGTTAAATATAGCATCACAATTATGCAAAATAAGTTCACACTCAACAACAAACAGGAATACAGTGTAATTACATTTGTTTGAGGTACAGATGGGACTGATGCTTCATTACCATTTACCAACATTTAGGACACTGATGGTGCATTTTCCCTTTGGAGAAATTATCCAGTCAGTCTCCAGAGTTTATAGGTACTGGTGGGGATGGATGGCCTTGCCCTGTGGTAGAGCCACACGAGGCTATTTGTGCACTTGGAGCTCAACATGGTAGAAGCATGTGAAGATGGGAAGTCCCAAGACATCTGTGGAGAAATACCATCACTTTGAAACATAGCTGCTTCTGAAATGGAATCTTCCCAGTTTATTGGAAGATGGCCTGAGTTCTTGTGTTAATGTCCGTCTAGTCTCACAGTGAGATACAGCGAACTCTTAATTTCTGTGGACATACAAATCCAGCGGTACACCGAGAGGGAGCAGAGCACCTCAGCGATATTGAATTTACTGAGCCCATCAAACATTGCTGTGAAAAGATTTAATACAATTTCAAATCTCATTCTTCTCACTCTCATCTTTAATCAAAAGGAATGACTAATTCTTATATCAGTCTGTTCATGTTGCTCTGCTACCTTGGTGATTTAATATAGCATTGTGTTGTACATATACAGATATGCAGTCCATGTGTCCTGATGTACAGTATTTAGGCCTCAGGGTCACATTGCCAAAAATAAATTTCTGGGTCTTCTCAAAGTATCATTCATTGGGCCTCTGACTGCCAGTGGGAAGAATTCTTGGTATAGTGTTTGAGGGTCCATAGTTCCACAGCTGCACCCCAGTTGAGGTGGGTTTGAATATAGCCTGGGAATCCCTCAGCTGAAAGTGGGTCCCAGTAACAAGGCTCTGATGTACTCTGTCTGGTGCCTGGCCCACAGCTGGTGCTGGACTTGATTACAAGGCATGAAAGCCTGCAAACAATATTTCTGGGGCCTCACAACAGCAATTGCTTCTGATGAGCTGGTTGGTGCCTTGTATGGCAGCCAATTGGTGGTGGTGTGTGAATGAAAAACGTTGATTGTACAGCGCATCGGATAAAGATGCTCTATAAATGCAGGCATTTACCATTTATTTTACCAAGATGCAGTAATTAGCAGCTATCTTTAAGAGAGCTATTGCACAAGTTTCCTCTGAAATTATTTAGTTTTTTGTAAGCTAAAAAAAGAAGGAAAATTGTCTTTACCACATATTTCCATGAGCTGAACTAATTTCCCTAAAACTGCTCAGTCACATTCCAAACCATCTGTAAGCTACAGGCAGCTTATTAGAATGCATGTGCTGTATTATCAAAGCCGTTTACAAATCAGCTTACTTTATCAAGCGTGCACAGTCTTTTTTGCAGACATTTTAATGGATTCTCAAGAATCAGTCCCAAACAGTGGCTTCAAATCTGCAGAATCGCTCACTTTGCAAGGCACTGCTGTCACACATAAGTGAAACGCAAAACAATGAGCAATTTATGTGGCCGGGGAAACATTTTTAATTCTGTTCTTCAAAGGTCACAGGCATTAATAATTTCACTGAAATGCTTTTGTGTCACATAGACGTGGAGTATTTTTCAGATAAGAGCAATGAGCCTGCAGAGAAAAATGGAATCCCTTTCTCCACTAATAAAATATTCAGTCTTAAAGGAGGCATTTGAAAGCATAGGTCATCAAGTACAGTCTAAAGTTGGTTGGTTCCAAAGAGGCTGAGATGAACAATTAAAACTAACATCCATTTTCCCACTCAAATGGATGCTTTTAAGATCTTTAAGGATATAATAGAGTGACATAGATGGTTGTACTTATATGTACTTATAATGTCATTTAATTGCCTCCTGTGTCGATGGGTACTCTGGCCAAACCACATCTCGTCGCTTTATTTATCCAAATCTGAAATTGACAATTTACCAGATAAGTAATAGGTTCTTCAGTAGGATTCCATCTACTCTCTGACTACACTCAGGTAATATGGCATGTAACCATGGCATTGTGGGATCAGAGGAAGTGGCACTGATTGGCTCCAGTGCCGCGTCTGGCTCTTAAAATGTTCCTGGCAACCCAGTAACTCTGTACTTGCTGATGAGTCATCCGTGTGAACAGTCTGTGTGTTCCCATTTGTAACAGGTTTTTCTGACTGCTGTGATATCCTGGGATATTTCTTTGAATGGCTCTAGTGCCAAAATTGAAAGAGATATTTTTAATAGATAAGTCATCCTGGATTAATGTCTTGATAATCAAGCAAGTAAATAATATATCCGCCATTGCCTCAGTTGTTAGTGGGAAGTGCAATAAGGAAGATGGAGGTGAAATTAGATTATAGGTATGATGGCTGTGGATTTAAATTGAGAAGTTATTTAATGCACTATATAATCTTGTAATGTGTCATGATTCTGATGTCCAACAGACATCATAGTATGTAATTGGTTCAGACTCCCTTATGACTGAAAAATAAATTATTTTCTATTTTCTGAAGATAAACAGTTTTTGGTGTTTTGCAGACAACTAAAGATTTGCATAAAAATCTCATATATAATCAAGTGAGAGAAAACATTGTTCTCAGCATCATAGTGTACCTCCATATGTCCCATTTCACAGTTGAAAGCATCCTCCTTTGGATCCTGTTAACAAATACAATTTATTTAAATCCTCTGTGACAAATAAAGTTTATTCAAAACCACTGTGTATCAAAAAACAATGTAATGCAGTAAAAAATGTTTTTCTCATCCCTGAAAAATAGGCTTTTTGGATGCCATTTTGATGATTATTTCCATGGGACTTACATGCACAGTTCAAGAACCATAATATATTGATTTGAACTAATCATACGAAGGCTTGTGCTTTGAAATATAAATCTTCCAACTCCAATCATTTTTTAGTGCTTTCCAATCCTCTGGTGAATTGTTTTTGTATAGTATTGATAATTATTATCCCTGTGACTTGACATAAGTATTTATAAGCCTTCATAACACCCAATGACATGGGTCATGACCTCCTGTTGGCCACCATACACTCAGGTCCAGCCAGTGACCCCACATAATTCTTCATTGATTGAAATATGCTATATGCTAAGGGAAAATGCGTATCATTTGACATAACGCATGTTCAAATGTGTTCACACGCTGGTCTCTTGCTGAACAGATGTCGTTCTCAGAGAATTCCAACTCAATGATTCTGCCAAATAAAGATGCATTAGTGTCAGCCTCCATTATATTAGCCTCGTGTGAATAATCTTGCCTGTCTACATTTTATTTGAACTTCATACCCTTGCCTTACGCTTGGCAGCGTGTCTGTGTCCCCAGAGAAGGAGACGTGATCATTCATAATGTATATGATCTCTTGATTAAAATAGCCGCTCTACTGCATAGAGCTTGCCTGTTATTTTTGTTCTCATTGCAGCTCATAATTTCCTCCTTTTTTGGTTTGATATTGCATGTATACTTCTTATTCAAGAATACATTATTTTAAAATAATATCATTCAAAAGATTGCGTGGGTTTTAAGGCCGAAAGTTATTATTACTGGGTGTGTTCACCCTCTGTTCACTCTGCTTGGCATTGATTTCAACAGGTTATGCATCACCTCATCTTCCATTTCATCCCAGTACTTTCTCAACACACTCAATTGAATTGTAGTTCATTAAGTACAGCATATTATACAGTATATTTTAAATAATACATAATATATTATGCAATACATTTCCAGAATTTAAATCAAGTTCATATATTGGAAATGTAATTATTTTTGGTAACATAACAGCCTGCATCTGCAATTAATATCTATGGACAGACACTTGTAGAGGCTTGTCAAATCCACATTATTGTTCAGTTAGCCACTCAGAGAAACTTAATTAACTGTCAGCAGAAGTGTAGCTGAAATCAATTTGTGCGGGGTGCTCCCATGCCAAGGAAACATTCACAGAAATCTCACAATGTGACTTGTTTTTTGTTCCTCTTGATTTGGTGAATGAAATAATTGAATTATAATAATAATTTTGCTGTTGGAGTCTATAGGTGCTGAGCTCACAACTGTGAGCCATTCTTCCACAGGGAAAAATGACTTAGTTTCCCATAGCCTTCATACCGTATTAAAATATGTATTGTTTGGCACCTGTGCAGTAGAAAAGTGTAGAAAAACTGTTTAATTCACCAAACCAATAGCCCAAAATGAAGACATTATTCCTCCCATTGAGTTGTGTGCAGCCCTGCTATAAAATGCTTGAAAATTGAGCTGGTCAATCTGGTCATAAGCTACGTATGAGTTGGTCAACCAGCATGGCCAAACTGGTCATGAAGCTGGTCTAGCTGGGCACGAGCTGGTCAACCAGTTACTGCTGGTAGCTTGTCTGAGCTGGTAATTGGTCAACCAGCTACCAGCTTTTTCAAAACATAGCTTGAGCTGGTAAAGCCATGTCAAGCTGGAAGCGGGTCTGCACTGGTCAACCAGCTAAGCCATGCCGAGTTGGGAGCTGGTTTAAACTGGTCAACCAGCTACCAGCTGTTTTGAACTTTCACAGTTTTTTTTTTCAGCAGGGATATGTAAGACAATGAGAAGAAGATACCTTCATTAGATGCTTCTCTATCCCCCTTTATTTGTCTGGATGCAGCAGAATCCAAACAGATCCTTCCTGACAAATGGTTTGCATTGACAGAGAACATTAAGCAGGCTCAGCCTGTCTGTATAGGGAGATAGATGGTTACTCTGTGCAGGAGATTAGTCCAGTTCTCCGAAGCACGCCCTATAAACTATGCAGCTTGTAATTAAACGACAGTCACACCCTGATCATTGGCCGGATCAATACTTTTCCTGAATATGAGTTGATTTGCTGCATTACGTAACGTGGTTCTGCATTGAATAGAGAGTTCTGCCTCTCCATTTGAGCATGACAACAGCGATGATCAGCTGCAGAGAAGGTGCAAAAATAAGAATCGAGGCCGAGTGTACTTAGTACTATCTCCATAGTAACAATAAGAAATACTCATCATATATTGGCAATGATGTTTAGCATACAGAACTCTATACTTTATATACAGTACTGTGCAAAAGTCTTAGGTACCTGTATAAGATTTTTTCAAAATAATTCAATGAAAGGTCCTACATAAACATACTATACATTTTACATTACATTTGAGTAATTTGGCAGAATAGTTAAAAACTGAATCAAATCAATATTTTTTGTGACCACCCTTCAGCGTTAAAACTGTATCACTTCTGTGATAGCCAACGCTTTCCTGCAGTTCTATAAGGCAATCAGTAGGGAGGTTATTCCAAGCATGTTGGGAACTTACCACAGTTTTTCTGCAGACTTTGGTTGGCTCCTTGCTTCTGATCTCAGACAGCTTTGATCAAGTTTTTTATGTAAAAAGTAGTCAATTGCTTAGAGTAATATGTTACTTTTTTTAGTGAAATACAAAAATGTCTCTGTAAAATTAAATCTTGTGGAAAATGAATATTTGGGAATCTCAAATGTGGTCTTTTAAACTAACACACACACAAAAATAAACTTATATATAATAAAGTCTAGGGTGCCTAAGACTTCTGCACAGTACTGTCCACTCACCGAGAACTTTATTAGGTACATTTTTACTTTATTACACCTACTTATTAATGCGATTATCTAACAACCGTTGTTGTTGGTGTCAGACAGGGTGGTTTGAGAATCTCAGAAACTGCTGATCTCCTGGGATTTTCACACACACACTAGTCTCTAGAGTTTGCAAAGAATGGGGCAAAAAATAAAACAAAAAAATCCATTGAGCAGCAGTTCTGCAGACAGAATGCCTTGTTAATGAGAGATGTCAGAGGAGAATGGTTACATTGGTCAAAGCGGACAGGAAGGTGACAGTAATGCAAATAATCACACATTACAGACAACAGTGGTATGCAGAAAAGCATTTCTGAACGCACAACGCATCATAACTTTAAGTGGATAGGCTACAGCAGTAGAAGTCTAAAACATAAGTCTAATAAATACCTAATAAAGTGCTCGGTGAGTGTATAGCAGCTGGCACATGTACATAACCATTCACAACAGTCAATGATTTATAATGTCATGCACTCTAAACCCCAGCCAATATATGCATCCTAAATCATAAGTGAATATGACTGTTCATAACATATAGTATGTTCACGATGAATGTTCATTTAAAGTACTTTGAATGCTTTATGATCCATGTATGTTGTGTGTGAAAATCAAAGTGCTACTTGCAATGCTACCTTGGGACATCATTTTCATAATTTTCAGCTTTCTCATTGTTTATTCTTCACTTGCCGAAATTGAATATCAAATGATAGCATAACTTTCGGAAAAGAGTAGCAAATTAGTTGTATGACATTTTTATTCCCCTTTTCATCAGTATGTGTCCCATTGCAAATCAGAAGCCAGAAATGTATCAGAGACAGTGCACAGCTGGTACTTAATTGGAAGTGTGCAAAATATGCTCCCTGGCTCCATTACCATTTGAAGACAAGACGAGAGGGGGCGTCGAGTGGGCCGTCACCTGCTCCTGGATAAACGATGCGCGAGCGCGGATGACGGGCGGAGTTGAGCATCTGGAGATAAGTGTCACAGAGGCGATAAAATGCTTATGAAAAATAAGCGCTCATAGATTAATTATCGTGTCGGTATATTAACGGGACAAAGCAGAAACGGACAGGCTGGTGAATGGGTCGATGCGATTTTTATAGCCTCTCTGAAGGTGGACAGTCACAAAGAGAATCTGTAAAAATCAGTCACACACCTCCGCTGCTGATTTGAATTGCTGTGCATTCGGTGATCAGGGAAACGTCTTCGCTGCAAGCCATCAGAACCGAAATATAGCGCTCCCATAATGTGTCCATTTATCACCACCAAACAAATTATTTAATACACATACGCACCTTGGGAGTAATACATTTCACTATGTGTACTCCATTATATTTTATTTACTTCTCTCTGTCCATGTACTCTTTTTATTCATTTCAATGTAGTTTTTAAAGATCTTATCATATAAGCCTGCTGCTTTTACATGATTGACATTCCAAATTGGCAAAGTTTGCCTGCATAGCGAGGTCCGTAAGTATTTGGACATTGACACCAATTTAAAGGGCTGTAAATCCCGAATGAGAAGCATCAATTGTACAGCACTTTGGATAAAGGTAAATGCCGACCATTTACCATCTTTATATTTATAAATTGATCCAATTAACACAGAAAACAATTGTTGTGATGAAAGGCCATGAAATCAAAGACTGATATAGAATAATAAATGTGTGTCTATAGCAACAGGGTAATCAACCATAGTAGGGAAATTGTTCTACAATGCCACTGGTAAAAAATCTATGTGAATTGCAATTAAATTGTCCATACTAATGGTATTGTTAATGCTCAATGTATTGCAATGTTTCTGTTGTATTCATATAGTATTTGCTGCTGTGCTAATTCATCTGCTGTGCTCTTTGTTTTATGTGAACCATATCAAAATAAACTGCCATAAATAGACAATGATCAATTTTATGTCAAGTTTAAATGGCATATAATCATGTATATGTCATGTTTATATGTGGCGTATATTAAATGGTAATGTATGGCTTGACAGAAGATAATGCTATAACCAACAGTGAAGATAAAAAAGGGTCTAAAAGAGATGAGCTGTCTTAGCATCCTAGAGCCAAAAGCTGTGAGATACACTTTTACTCTTTGGCACATAGACTCTGACTCCAACTATGATAAACTGTTTAGTACTTATACAGAAGCACTGTAAATCCCATCTCTTCACAAGAACAGGGATTGATGGACCTGGTAGGCCATTTGATTTATACAGGCATATATTATAGATAAAAAGGTGGAATATGTCACCGCCAATCACAATTGGAATGGAGGCAATTTACTGAATAATGAGGAAAAACTATTACAGCTGAATGTCAGAAATGACAGCCATGGTACGATAATAGAAATAAAAACATGGTTAGAAATATATCAGTTAGTGTAGCCAGATACTTGCACAAGAATGCTTCACAATCAAGGTTCTGCATTATATTCCTTTAACCAACAAACAAAATGGAAGATTATTGATGCTTCTCATTTACTCATGCTAATCTGCATGGGCAAATAATAAGGATATTTTTAATTCTGCTATTCAGTGATGTGCAGAGCAGATTAAAATCTATGTGCAAATGTAAGGACCAGCTATCTGCCTCCGTACCGAATCTGTATTCTTAACCCATTTTTATGTTAAATCTCTTTTTATTTTTTCCCAATGAGACAGTCTCTATGAAGCTGTGGTGAACCCAGCACAATTCCATTCCATCTCTAAGCATGATATCACCCTTGTGAATCCAGCTTGGCCAGCTAGAACATTGAGCTGGCCAAGGTCTTGGCTGGTCTAGCTGGGTATGAGCTGGTCAACCAGCATGGCCAAGCTGGACATAAAGCTGTTCTAGCTTGGTTCTGAGCTGGTCAACCAGCTAGTACTGGTAGTTTGTCTGAGCTAGTAGCTTGTCAAGACATAACTTAGCTGGTCAAACCATGTCAAGCTGGGAGGCGGTCTGAACTGGTCAACCAGTCAAACCATCTCGAGCTGAGAGCATGGGTATGAGATGCTCAGCTAGCAGTCATAAAACATTGTGCAGAATGTTGTTTTCATGTTGAAATGTCAAGGCCAGTGTTTCAACCAACCTCTTGTGATAGATGGACAGTTTGCTTTCTGGGGTTTTTGATATCATGTCAGGTTCTGTGTATGTATCCTGCAGCCATTGTAAAGCTGACAGTTCATCAGAAACTTCTCTAAATCTCTACATCCTTTATTGAACACAAAAACTGGTCAAGAGCATAGTTAAAACTGAAATAATGTATTTTTTAATAATAAAAAAAACAACAACAGGAAGTGAATAATAATCTCTCTAATAATTTACATTTTGGTAAATTAAGGAGACAATTAGCCAGAAAAATTAGCCCTTCAGTGATTCTGTTGTAAAATACAGAAATATAAATATAAATGCAAAAATGCTTGTATTGCAGCCAAGCCTATAACTATACTGGACCAACACATTGTGTTGTGACTTACAAGACCTCACAGGGTCACAAGTGGCAATCCACACACATGCACAGAATAAGAGAGACAGATGGGCGAGTGAGATGGATAAAAACACATAATAAAGATATGATTGCTATTTTCATTTTCAGGGTCAACCCATCAAAGGCTGTGAAGCGTGTCTTCACATAGCCAGAAGACATTGAATCTTGCCCAACCTGTGAGATTCACGTTTCGTGATGGAAGAAAGGAGCTGGGGACAGAAGGGTGAGCGGTGACGGAAGGTAATTGAGATGAAGGCGCTGCCATGTTGTCACAGAGCCTTTCTTTCCCAGAGTGCAGTGTACACAAATAGACCCATTAGGAGCCAGCCAGTCCCATCCATGGTGACGGTACGACCTCCACGCTGTGTGTAATAGAGGTGAAAGAGTGAAGCAGGAAACCAAGTTCTGCTGTTCACTTGCCGCGGGTATGTGGAGAGGTGACGCGTTTCTCACATTTCCCAGCAGCCAGGGAAGCTGCTGCAAGGAGGTGATCTCCTCACAGTCTCACAGCTGATAAAATAAGAGCGTCGCAATGCTCATTTCATCCCCCCTCAACGAGTTGTGTTCTGTACGCACACAACGCCGTTGCTAGCCTTTATTGCTCTCGAGCAGCAGATTGGGAAGGGGCAGGCGAGAAAGGATTTATCTGCACCCCCGGAAGCAAAACGGCTGTAAATGCTGAACCTGTAATGAAAGAAACTGGAATTTGGGAGAAATAAACGCTGACTGAAACCAAGTCAGCTGCCGTGGTGGAAATTGAAAATCACGCACGCCTTCCGAGCGGCAGTTGTATTGTCAACCCAAATTAAATCTCCTACCATTCAAATTATAGAGGAAAATAGCACTAGCCCAGAGGTGGTGAACAGCCAGCAGGAGAGCCTGGAAGCTTTCCCAGCAGGAGGCTATTGTCTTCAGGGGCCATTATCCAGGAGGTCACGGGGAGCTTCTCTGCCACAAAACATCACATCAAAGGAGTGCAACATGTGTCTGCTGTGATATTGTATCTTCACAGCAGGCTTGACTGCATGACAGACTGAGTGAGCAGGCTACCTCCCACATCTGAATTTGTCACAGGCCTGGCCCAGTACTTTATTTACCATTACATGGAAAAATATTGAGGAAATGAAATTCAGGACAGTTTAGGGAATGAATGAGGACATTGAATCTGCATTGAATCAGACAAAAAGTTTTATCCATGGACTTTTACTCATTTGAAGTCCTATATGTTCCAATGTCCCAAAACATGACATCACTAGTTACTGGTGCAATACAATCATGCAGTCAGACCCCACAAAGTTTGAGACTCTGGCTGAATCCAAATTGAATGAATTGCAAAAATATATGTATAAAAGTGATGACTCGGTACTTTATGGACATCGGACATTTACATGGACCAATTTAAATCACAGTAAGAGTGAATTGATATGACCTCACATTCATGTCATGCGGGACTGGCACCAAATTGTTATTGACTCTTTTGCAAAAGTTAATTTGAAGCCAGTTCAAAATGTTTCTGATATATCAAATACATTTGCTATATACTATAAACATATACTATAGTATATACTATTAGCTGTTTGAACCACAGTGAAATTGCCTATCAACTTCAGGAGGTGTGGATAGGGCAGTAACACCAACATGCAAATAACAGGGAACATGCATCTTTTGTCATCTAAGAATGTGCACCATACATATATTGGACAGTAGACAGTTGTTTTGGTTCGGTAACTTCTGGACATTAAAACTGTTTAATTCCCATGGCTGTGAGTTTCAATGGGCAGCAAACCCTGCTCCCTACCTTTTAACACATAATACATGAACTTCATACAGTATGTACATTTAATGTGCATAATAAAAGATGATAGCAACATTGTTTTACTGCAGCAATGGTTGATTCATATGTACTGCAAATGCATATTTTTCATTAAAAATATAATTTTGTTCTGTTGGGAGTGGAGACTGGGCTATCCTCGCACTGCTTCACAAGCTGTTCCTTCACAAAGGACATGCTCTGAATCTTCCTCTCAAACCTTATAGCAGCTAATAAGTAATAATGCTTAACCGCAGGGCACCGGAGGTGACATGCTTCTGTTCAACATTATTAAAATTGACAGGAAGCTGGCGTTCTGGTACAAGACTGCACCCTCGTCTCTTGTTATGTAACAAGGTCCCAGCATCTGTGAGCCTTGAAGAGTCCTAATTGGATGAAGGAAGCTGGGAATTTTTTATTTTTTTATTTTTTTCAGTCATGAGTACATGACATGATTTTTTCCCATCTGTGGCTGAAGCTAAAATAAATTAGCTTCTAGTTGTAGTTACAAACATGCTCATTAAAATGCCTGTTTCTCTAGGGAAATGAATTGCCCACTGACAATTCCTCAGTACAGGCATTTCGATCAACAAATCTATTCACAATCCCGAGTCCTGCATGAATGTCCTAGTCTGCTCAGTTGCTGGATCCACACTTTACTACTTAGGCATAATCCAAGCGTTTCTGTGTGCTCATAGAAATCTAAAACCTAATTTAGTACACCATGTTCACGGGTCCAGCACCTTGTTGATAGAGATAAAATGTCTACATCCACTTTGCGGAAAGTGTCAGGTTCCCACTGAAATGTAAGGACCATCTACCTTGCTGAAATGCCATGCAAACACATTTTTAACCAGTGCCTCCACTTTAGTTTGAACACAATTGATGTGTTTTTGTGGATGCACAAAATACTATTGATGGCTGGATCTAGATGCAACGGTGGGGTTATATTTAATTCACAATTGGCTATATGGTTGCTGATGCACAACACAGTGATACATTTCAATGCACTCGGCAGTGGCTGCTTAATTGCTGACTTTTTTTCTTCTTCTTTTTTTGTAGAAGCTAGAGACAATGGTATTTGTTTAAGGCTTAGAAAATTAATTACATGGGATCAAGGATTGACTATTATTGGACACTTGTGTTGTTTGCACTAATACTAAGCATTAAAGGTACAATCTGTAAGATTTTTGTGTTAAAGCATTGTTACAAGATCATTGTAAATCCTTTCCTATCATTGAAAAAGGCTCACTGACATTTCGACTCACCCTCGGCCTGTGTTTACAGTCCTTTAATTCTGGTTTCAAAATATACAGTTGACGAACCGACACTCTGTACCAAAATTGTACAATAATTCAAGCTGATCGGTTAAAAATTCGTTCAGCCTTGGAGGACAGTGGTGAGTCTTAAGCCGGGCTCACACTACAGAACGTTTAAAATCCTAACATCGGTGAGCAGCTCACATTTAACGACCGTCTGTCGTAATGGTGCGTACTTAAATTATTTAGCAACGACAGAGGATCACACACAGCAGCATTCTTCCGATAAAATCAAACATAATCAGGGCGTACCAGACGTCTCAACGACCACGTCGGGAGACTCCCGATTGAGTCGTTGGGCTCACACTACAAGATTGTCCGTGCCGACCAAACGACCCGATCAAGCTTCCCACGAAATTAAAAAAAAAATTAATCGGCAACGGCTAAATCAGGCTTCGCAGAATCTTGTAGTGTGAGTGTTCATGCAGCCTGGGGGCATTCGGAGGTGCTGAGGTGTGCAGCCTGGGTTCCTGAAAATGTCATTCGTCTCATTATTTCATCCTTATGACATCATTTCATTAACTGCAGGGAATATTGATGCCAGCAGAAATTTAGCCGCTGTATTTTGCAAGAAGGTTAAGTGAATGATTCAGTTATGATGGTCTAAAAGGCTTCTAGCTGTGTTTAATTTTATTTGTGATTTGCATTTATTCTATTATATTATTAGGAAATAAATCACAGGGGAACTTGTAGACTGGGCCAGCCAAGCAAGTCTGTCATTGCTATTGTGTCTATTGTGTACACTCGCTGCATTCAATTAAACACTTTAAAACTATTAAATTCATTATAAGATCCAAATAGATAGAAGCCTGTGCATCAAGTGATAGTACCTGAAGATAAATATCTCTCTGATATCTTTGTATCTACTTATATTCACAGATCGTCTGTCTTTAAGTCACTGCAAATGTCTGAATTCTCATGTCATCCTGCAATTTAAAAAAACACGACTACAACCGCCATTCAGTTGGAATGCAGGCATTTTATGCTCGAGGCAGTTTGATGAAAGACCTTTGTTGAAATGGAGCCCCTTCTCCTAGAGTAATGAGATGATACAGCCAAATATTTTGGAAATTGTCAAGGTGAAATGCAAATACCCTGCATGTTTTTTCTTCCACACTAACCTCCACCAGCTCTCCAGTCCTCAGAGCACAGTGCTGTATCGAGCCTGGTGAGATTCACTGATGTCGACATGTGGGCTGGTTAATATAGCGGGCGCAGCTGAATTTTCTGTGAAATGATTTGGAGATCAATGAGCCTGAAATATAAGAACATCACCGGGGGATTTCTGCCCAAGGAGGTTATTTTCAGGATTATTGATCTTGCTCAAATTATCACAACAGGCCCAGAATCCTTGTGCACATACTGTACTGTGAAAAGAGACCAGAATTAGAATGGAAAATAGTCTATTGGAGCATCCATATACATACCATGATCCCCAGAGCTGACATTCAGAAACATCAGGGAATTGGAAAAAGACGTGAAGGTAATCACTGTTGCCTTTCTGTATCCTAAGCAGATGCTCCAGCCTCCACGTAATGCTACCATACTGTAGCTGACTGTGACCACTCACTCAGCTCTTTAGAGACTGTTCCAGTTCACCAATCGTACAATGTGCTATTCCCGTGTGTCTGACCAAGTCGTGCTGAGCCCTCAAACAGCAGTACATTGAGCCTGGCATTCAAGAGGCCCGGTTATTAAAATGAAAGGAGATTAGGGAAGAAACGCATATTTGTCTGGCCTGGATTCTAGAGCTCCTTTCATTTTTTTGTTGTGTCTCTGTTTCTGTTCTCGCTTCCTTTAGTTGTTCAAAAGGAATATATTATTAATGATATAATTAATTAAATAAATGGATAGAAGATATTGGAGGGAAATGTGTATGTGGAACATATTCTGGCCTGGACTAAGTGACTCATTTACTTTAAGGCAAAAAATAAAAATAACACTTTTTAATGATACATTTATCCCAGCCCTGGGAACATTTCATTTGGCATCAGTAGAACAGACCCTGAACAGTATAGAATACAGCCAGTCGACCATTCCTGGAGAATTTCCTGTATTTTCTTCTCTTTTTGAAATGTAAAATATTCAAAAAGTTACTGTCAAACACTCGTTGAACATACCTTTCATGAGGATTGCATATATATTTTTTAAATGTCACTTGCACTTTCTGCAAGAGAGCACGTTCTTCCGGAACTTTTCTGGAAATAATACACAAATCTATACAAAAAAAGACTGCATGTAAGATGTGGCATATGATAACACTATGTGAATGAAACATGGCTCTTTACCAAGCAAGTTTGAAGAAGGCTTTGGCTAAGATACTAGGAAGATGAGTGCTGGGTTATTAACCATCAAATTCCTTCCCTGAGAAGAGGGAACTTTCTCCTCATGCATTTTTTATTGTTGTACAGGCTGCACACATCCTCCTGGAGGAGGGAAGCCAGTCACACAGAGAATGAAAACACACACAGAGAATGGCGGTCAAAAATAGAGAAGTGCATGCGCACACAAACTCACATGCTCTTATGCAGGCACACCCACTGTTATGTTCCTGTGTTCTGTGTGTTAGTGTATCATTGTTTAGTATTATTTATTCTTGTCATTTATTATTTTTCATATTTCATGTCTGGTTCTGTTTATTTTCATTAGTCTTTGCACTCGTCCTCCCCTGTTATGTCTGCGTCTGAATGTTTTCCAGTCAAGTCACTCCCCTGTCTGCGTGCCCCACTATTCAGGTGTTTTTACGGTATTTTCAGGTTTCCAATTAATTCCTCACTCGCGTTTCTTACTTCCTGCTTTGTCTTGGTAGTTAAATGTTGTAAAGCACTATTCTTACTAACCACTACTAATCTAGGTTTTGTACAGTACTAATCCGATTAATACACTTACTGTCTGTCTAACTAACTAACAATCACTTTTATTGGGTAGTTTAGAAATATTCACGTTACTAACTCACAAACGCATCTCTTAGCATTTCTGCGCTGTTCTATAACTCCGCCTTCCTATGCTATCCCTTATTACTTGTTTGTTTCAGCGAAGTGTTCGCACCTGTCTCTTAACTATCACTACATCTTCAATCTATGCATTGTCTACTCTCTAGTCCAGAGCCGTTTGTTTTACATGTGTGTCCAGTCCGCGTTTTCGTTTTCCCCCTCGTTATTGTCCTATTACCCTTTCATATGTTTCACCTGATGTTCATTTGTTAGACCACCCTCGCTCCCATGCCCCGCCTAGTTTGTCTCATTTCCCTGTGTATTTATACCTGTCCTTTTCAGTCGCACGGTGCTAGTTCGTCTTGTCTTGTTCTGTTCCTGAGCCCTTGTATTCCGTCCCCCAGTTCTAGCCTCCTTGTTTTCCTTGCCCTTGCCCTTGTTCCTGAGTCCTTTCCCTTGCCCTTGGTTATCTGGTTATCTGGTTATCTGGTTTTGACCCCTGCCTGCTTCCTTGGACTCTTCTTTGTGTTTTGGATTTTTGTACCTCTGCCTGTTTGGACTGACCCCCTGGATTTGGACCTTGGCTTGTTTTTTGACTACGCTCTGTCTGCCCCTGCTGTATTAAAACCTGCCATTTTTCTGCACCCCTGTCTGCTACTGGTTCCTCTGTTCCCCCCGGCATAACACCCACATACAAAGTATGTTCACATTCAGGCAAACACACACATAAAAACACTTACAGTACATATGCACACGCCACACGTTAAAGGTTTCCTCAATCCATGAATATCTGTGAACCTTTATCATATGCATACACAGTATGGAGTATACAGTGCCTATAAGAAGTGTTCACCCCCTTGGACCTTTTCATGTTTTATTGCTTTACAGTATTGAATCACAATGGATTTAAATTGGGCTCTTTTTTTTTTACACTGATCAACAGAAAAGGACGCTAATGTCAAATTAAAATAAATCTCTACTCATTGATTGATTGAAGTATTCAATATCAAGTCAATATTTAGTAGAGGCACCTTGGCAGCAATTCTAGCCGTGAGTCTATTTGGATAGGCCTGCATCCGTTTTGGGCATCTGGACATTGCAGTTTTTTCCCCATTCTCCTGTCAAAACTGTTCCAACTCTGTCAAGTTGCATGGGGACCGTGAGTGAACAGAAATTTCTGCCATAAAGTCCTGCCACAAATTCTCAATTGGATTGAGGACTGGACTCTGACTTGGCCACTTCTGGACATTAACACCTTTGTTTTTAAGCCATTCCTGTGTGGCTTTAGCTTGTGTTTTGAGTTGTTGTCCTGCTGGAAAACAAATCTTCTCCCAAGACACAGATCTTCCTCCAGGATTTCCCTGTACTTTTCTGATCAGTGCTTTTCAATAGTTAACCAAATGTTGGACCTTCCAGATATAGGTGTTTTCAAACTAAAATCACTTGATTGCACACAGGTGATCTCCATTCAACTTATGTGACTTCTAAACGCAATTGGTTGCACCAAGAGATGATACTTTTACAATCAATGATTTTGTGTTTTATATTTGTAATTAATTTAGATCAATTTGTAAAGATTTGTTTCCAGTTTGACATTAAACAGTTTTTTTCTTTTGGTCAAAAAGCCTAATTAAATCCATTGTGATTAAATGTTGTAAAACAATAAATCATGAAAAACTCAAAGGGGGGTGAATACTTTTTATAGACACTGCATGGAAATTATAAGGGCTGAGGATATTAATAATTTAGTTAACTCTGCTTGCTGCCATTGCATGCTGTTGTTGAAGGGGGCTTTAATTACAGTCTAGTGGTCTTGCATTTATAGGACATAGGAGTCTTTTGTTGTTAAATATCCTGTGTGCTCTTTCAAATCCCCACAATTAAGCAATTTATTGTATACCTCATATACTAAAACAGTTTTGTTACAATCCTTTGTCGATATGTTTTTATTTCTACATTTTCAGAAAAAGGTGACAAATACTGCTGTCTAAATGGTAAGCTTATGGAAATATACATTTATTCAGGAATAAATTATTAGAAAACAATATATGATAATTGAGCTGTTTTGGTGGTTATTCACCAAAAACGTTTAATCAAGCAGACATTTTGTAAACATTAAGTGTTGATTAAATGGAGGCTAAATGGTCTTTCACACTGCTGGGTCGACAGTCATGACACCAATAATTTTTCAGCCTCAGAATGGCTGGAGCCTGCCATTATTAGTACTAAATACCAAACCAGTGCTGACGTTATAGGGACAATATGCTTTTTAATGGGCCAGTGCTCTGTATATTTATTTATCTTTATGTAATATTGATTCTACAGACAAGCGATCTAGGTGATTAAATTATCTGTACAGTGTCTGCACAGCATTGATCCAAGAAAAATACTATAAATCTATAAATTCTGCCCGTGGAGTAATTACATGCTAAATCAAGGTCTTGGGTCACTGTCGATGTTCAAGATGTCACGGTTCATATCGCAAGGGTGTTTCATTGGGTGTCCTGCCAAATTCACAATCCAGCTTTCACAATCTGGCCCCCAGTTTCCTCCCCCAGTAGACATCTCCAGTTTAATTTGCTAAATCTTGCATCTCCACACAAGCAGATGTAGAGATTTTAGGAGAGATTTTGGCCCACGCAAAGGGGGGGCTATCCAAGTGAATGGGGCGCTATAATCCAAATAGTGTGGTGAGATAAGAGTGGACATGTGAATCAATGGAGGAAATGAAATGTCTATATAGCGCCTTTATCCAAAGCACTGTACAATTGATGCTTCTCATTCTCCCATTCACACACACACTCACACACCAACGGCGATTGGCTCAGGGACACTTCGACACAGGGCGGGATCGAACCGGCAACCCTCTGACTGCGAGACGACTGCTCTTACCTCCTGCCTTTTGTGTTTAACACCAAACACACAAAGAAGGTGGCAGATTTGTCTCAAGCATTTCAAGCAAAAATGAAAGATTTGAGAGCTAAATGATTAGCATTAAAAACAACAACAAAAAGTATTCTGAAAGCAAAACCAGAAAAAAAAAGTCCAGATATTTTGACTAATTTTGCTAATAAGCTGGTGTGGCGGCCCAAGTAGGGGGTGTCTGGACTCTGCGTGGGAGTCCAGGCCGGGGGGTTCTGGCCAGGGACCTTCTTGCTGTGGGCCGATGGTGCTACCCAGCGCACCAGCGTGCCGCCCACCATCATCCATCCATCCATTATCTTAACCCGCTTATCCTGAACAGGGTCGCAGGGGGGCTGGAGCCTATCCCAGCATACATTGGGCGAAAGGCAGGAATACACCCTGGACAGGTCGCCAGTCCATCACAGGGCACACACACCATTCACTCACACACTCATACCTATGGGTAATTTAGACTCTCCGATCAGCCTAACCTGCATGTCTTTGGACTGTGGGAGGAAACCGGAGTACCCGGAGGAAACCCACGCTGACACGGGGAGAACATGCAAACTCCGCACAGAGAGGCCCCGGCCGACGGGGATTCGAACCCAGGACCTCCTTGCTGTGAGGCAGCAGTGCTACCCACTGCACCATCCGTGCCGCCTGCCCACCATCATAAAAAGATAAATAAATAAAAATGAGTTTAATTTTGTGCAAACGCCATTGGGTACTATTGCTACAGTGAATCATATCTGACATTTTAATGCTCGTTCTCTTGTTACATTAGAGTCCCTTTTCAATCACTTGTTAAATTAGAACCTCTACAAATCAGGCCATAATAATATAGCTTGTAAACACTTCTTTGAATGACATTAACAAACACTCAGCTGCATGAATAGCTTACAGCCCATAACACAAACATATACTGTACATATTTCAAACTACTCTGGACAGGTAGCCGCAAGGCAAACAAATACAACCTTTTTTAGCCTGCATTATGTTTTTGTCATATAGAGACAAGACCAATCCTTGATCTTATCGAATCCTTACAGCCATTGACCAATTAAAGTGCCTGTTTACACAGTTACACAAGCTCATCAGTTTTCATGGGTCTAAATCGATTGCTGATTCTGAGCTGAAACAAGAACTAGCAGACCCTCTAACCACCCCTGGAATATGGCTTTCAGAATATATGATTGCGATTGGCAGCAAAATGTTGGATGTCTGCCGTTTAACCCCAAGCATGACTAATTAATATAATTTAACAAATGTTACAAAATGGTCTATGGTTTGTAGTTATAAAGAGTGGGAGGCTAGCCTTGGTCTAATGTAGTGGATGCAACATGCACCCTTATTAATGCGAGCATGATTGATCGTACCGTGAAGGAGAAAATCTTGAAGAGGTCCATACGGTTTAATTGCTTAGAATGAAAGCTTGTCCCATTGGGTCTCACACACACCATTGCCTGCATGCAGTTACCATTTGCTTTCAGCTGGATGTTTGCTGGAGCTGTTCATCTCAAGGGCAGAAACAACAGCAGCCCACCCCACCTGGGATTTAAACATCTAACTCACTTACTTACACCCCCATCTCCTGAGCTGCAAATGTACAAAGGTATTGGGAGTGTGTGTGTTGTGTGCGATGTGTGTGTGTGTCTGTGTCTATTGGTATTGTTATATAGCAACAGAAGCCCCCATGACTAACTCTTGTTATTTAGAGGTAAATACCTTTGGAGAAAAGAATGCCAAAAGGAACACATGAGATCTTCATCTGGACAGTCCATAGGACTATGGGGAGGGTAAAGTAGATGTTTCAGGAATGATACTTCCAGTATACTGCTCCCTATTATGTAGAGTGGCAAAAGCTAAATATAAGCAAACTACATAGCATTGAAGTCTGGATTCAAAGTATGTTTTTTATGGTTTAAATACATAGCTATATACTGAATGGGATTTTAGTTGGTAAAAAGTCATGTTGTTGTTGCAGTCCATTATGAAATCCACTAGCATAGTACAGTATACCGGAAAAGCCATTCAGCAGAACTTCCGCTTTACCTCCATATATGATCTGTGTTTATACCCCAGTAGTCAGTGAGTAATAACCAGCAGCACATTCTGGCTTCAAAATCTTCACCTGGCTGTGTGGTGATGGCAGGGTACACTCCTGTCTTCTGCTTCTCCACCCCTGCAGAACTGCACTGCACCCAGAGAGCTGAACTCATAAACCAGGAGATTGACTGCACCACACAAGCGCAAAGCTCCAGCCTGCATTGCTTCAGTACATAAATATGCCTCTGTGCAAAAGGAGCAGAGGAAAGCAAAGTCCAGGGGCAAAATGGCTCAGAGACATGGATCAATACTATAATAAATGCTCTAAACTGTAGGGCCCCAGACCTGGTAACAGGTGAGCGCAAAGGGATGCTGAATTGACATGGCCAAAACTCCCAGAGAGGTGAAATGCAGGCAGGCGCAGGAATTGACCCTTCGCCAAAACTGATGGCAAACACAATAAAAGAAACAGAGCTCAGCTGAAAACACTGGAAAGTCACTCTTGCAGGCGAAACCCATTCAGGTATTGATACAAGGAATCATCCATCCATTCTCTAAACCATTTACTCCTGGTCAGTGTCATGGAGTGCTGGAGGCCATCTAAGCATAAACTAGGTGAAAAGAAGGAATACTCTCTGAATAGGTCACCAATCCATTGGAATACAAAAAAGTACAATTAGGCAAACCAATTATGGTAGACAGAAAGTATAATGGAAGAAAAAAGAAAAAGAAAGCCCTAAATCCCATGCGTAGAATCAAAACAGAGCTATCAAACTCAAACACAACCCGGCTTAGCTATTACCAACAGAAAATGAAGGAGGGAAACACCATACTGTTGCCACCAACGTGACATCACCACGAGACCAACTGAAGCAAGAGGGACGATAAGCAGTGGTGGAGAGCCAAACACTGTGCGCTGGCCAAAGTAATTAACGTACAGTACCTGCCCAGTTTGCATAACCACCTGTCGATGTTATCAGAACACTGGGAGAGCTCCCACTGGGACAGATGGGATACATTATATTGGAATTGAAATTGAAATTATACCCTAATTGGGAAAATGACTCGCTGTTTTTGATTAAGTATTCTGGTAGATTAAACTATTCACCAAATCATATTTGTGTCACTGTATTTGCTTTAATATTTGTGCATACTGCAAAGCACACACACAAAAATTTTTTTAGAAAAAAAACCCAGGAACATTGTGCATTTGCTCTTTCAGCAGTGTCTATATTCAACACAGGGTCTTGTTTTACGTTGCCATGGAGACTGTCAAACAAACACTATAGCCTCTGGGGGGAGGGGGGCTGAGTTATGATTTAGAGCAGTCAAAACAAAATAAAAAAACATTATTGTCTTTCTTCATTTTGATAGTTTGCCAGTCTGTTTTGTTGATAGGAGTTTGCACTGAAAGCCAAGTTATAGACACTGGAACCTGGTGTCCAGAAGGCTCCTGGGTTTATCTGAAATCCATTTTGCCTCTTGAAGAAATTACAAATGATGAAGACCATCAGGCCGCAAAACAGTAGGCCTGTGGTTTATCCAGAAATTACACCTGTTACTTTGGACGCTTAATTTTATGGGAAAGGACATGTTGTTCCTTTTCCCAATTTTTTGATTGAGTTACTCAGTGTAATTTTATTTCTGTTGCTTTATTGATGGCAGCTTGTACAAAATCAATGATGTATCAAGAATGATAGGGGTTGTTCCAACAAAAGCACTTCAAGGCAGCTTAGAGCTGGTTGCTAAAAAAAAAAAAAAAAAGTGTCATGCCTGCCAGATCCTTGAAATGCATTTGAAGTTTGAATGATATTTTCAAATGAAGTCTAGGAAAAGGAAAGGGGATGGTCGCCATAACAGGCATGCACCACACAAGTAGCCCTTGTTATGCTAATTAGCAAGCATTTGGAATTTCAAAAACAAACAGTTTCCCTGAGGCTCTAATTGTTGCCATTAACGTCAGGTTTCAGAAGGGAACAGTGGTGATGGGTTTGGAAGACTGCGAGTGTCTTTGTTTCCAATGCGCAAGAGCTCATAAAATCCCATCAGTGATAATGTAATCCCATTGTATAAAAGCGCACTCTTGGGCACGGTACATGAAGGCTTGTACAAGAGCGGAATCAGTAGCGTGGCACATTTCCCTCACAATTTAGGCCGCTTAACAACCCTTGAAGAATGAGGGTTGTTAAGTACAGGGTGGCACCAATGTGCTCCCAGATCCAGATGCTGCGGATGTGCCACAAAGCAGAAGTTCATATTGGGACAGCAGTGTGGTCGTGGAATAAGCCTTGGCTGTTTCAGAACCGAATATCGCGTAACCCCTCACTCTACTCCTCAAGCACCACACGCACTTACAAGAATGCACACACACACACCCCCATGGCAGCCATCTTTGATTCAGAACACTACTATTTAAGGCTACTCTAGCAAGACCAGGGTAATCAGTCACAGCTTGATTCCATCTGATACTCATAGTCACGTTGGCTATCCAGCTCCCTGCCGCAAAGCAAATCATTTCTGCACAGTTTCAACTGCTGGGCCTCCCAATCTCTGCCATTTGCTCTGTGTTAAAATGTAAAACGTTCATGCTGTCAATCGAGAGGTAGCAATTTACCCTTCATTTTGAAGTCAAGATGTTTGTATGGTATACCATGACTCACAAGGCATCCAAGGTAAAATAGAATTCTCCCCTTGTAGGAGAAAATTCACGGAACAAGGTTTTATGACAATCAATCACAAGTCAAAATCAGACAAAACCGTCAAACCATTAGAGTTGAGCAAGCTGGTTCCTCCAAAACTCTCAAAGCTTCATGTCAAAAGTATACCAATATGTATGCGACTTATTACTCATGTAATCAATATTAAAGTATGATATGTAACCTGTATAGTTTATTAGATTAACTGCTAATTTGTGCTAGGAGTACACAGCACAGTGACCCATAAGTAACCTGAGTTGAATACATTTTAGAAAGCAGTTGGGGGGGGGGGGGGCGGTTATCTTGAACTTTGTAGACAGTCAAGGACAGTGGGCAAGCGAGATGTCTGGTATGCCTGTACAGCTGGTTTTTCCGAAACTCTTAATGATTCATGCCAGAAGTGTATCTATATGTAAGTGGCTTATAATCAATATATCACATGTACGCTGCTTGTTATCAAATCAGATTAACCTAGAACATTAATTACAGCTGAGCTTATGAAAACGCAAGAAACCACAGTGAAAACTGTTGAAATGAGAGCAAAGAATGCAAAGAATGCACCAGGCTAAAGAAGTACATTTACTCACTTATAAGAGAATGTTAATCAAATGTTTAGTATGTCTGTATATTAGAAAAGAATATTAGAAGAGAATATTAATCAAATGTTTAGTATGTCTGTATATGTTCAATGATTTACTGCTGATAAGTTTGTGTTAGAAGTGCATAAGTGACCCATGTGTAATCCAAAGTACCAAACATGATTTTTATGCTGTGGAAAGTACCAAACATGATTTTTATGCTGTGGAAAGTACCAAACATGATTTTTATGCTGTGGAAAGTACCAAACATGAGTTATATGCTTTTATATGCTGTGGAAAGTACGAAAAGCACCATATATTAGAAAGTACCGAAAAGCACCATGTATTGGAAAATATAAAATAGAACCATGTCTTGCATGGTATCGTTTTGATGCTCTTTATGATTCCTCTTTGTTAAACACAGATTACATACGTAAAATGGCTTGTATGCTTGTGTAATGTACTAAAAGCATTTATTTTTTAAAAAGTAAATAGGTTGATTTTCCACCATGGTTTCAGAACCGAGAAGGTAGCGCTGTCAAGTCAGCTGATGTTTTAGGAGGAGTTAAGATAAGAACAGAGTATAAAATGGGTGTAAAAATGGCATTTGAGGTCCACTTCTGCAGAACTGGTCTGGCTTTATGCACTTGTGCTAATAAAGTCTGATTTTCCTGAAGAGCTTGCTGCCGTGGTGTCTTTTCCCTCGTGAAGTAGTTTTTTGACAAATTGGAGATTGGACTTTCCTAGACACGACACCCTCAAAGGCTGGAGCTGGCTGTGCAACTTGTTTCGCTGGTGTGAGAATCACAGTGAAAGATAACCGGATTGTTTTATCTAAAGCAACATACAAAACTATTCATGCATACATCGTCTCAGTATACGTATTCCCCTGGGTTTTGAACCCACAAACTTTGCATGGTTAGTGCAATGCTCCACCAATCAAGCCATGGGACCATGACTTTTAGGGGGGTGGGGGGGGGGGGTGGCAGGGGACTGCTCGCACCTGGAAATAATACCCTCTAAAACGTTCTCACTGTGCTCTTTGTGGGTTAACAAGCTTCTCTCTCATTCGCTCTTGCACAAATGGCACCATAAATGTTGCCTGAAAGACCCATTTTCTAATCATACATACAGGGTTATATGGGCCTCTTAGGTATTTACATAGTCATTTTCCTCAGCAGACAAGCTTATCTACAGTGAGTTACAAAGTGCAGAGCATTGAACATTACTTGGGTCATAATGATTGGAGATCTATACCTGGTGGCCTGGTGTGAGGATTTATCTTGTTGCCTTGGTAATGAAAGGCACCACGGGATGTTTCCATGCTAATTTAACCCCATCCAAAATAGATTATGATTAACAAGACAGTATAGCTTTACTCTAGCACTATATTATAACCTCAGAAAAATAACCATATCTACTTAAGGGGTTTTTTGTCAGGCAAAATCTCTTATCACCTATGATAGAGGGTTCCATAAAACTAAAAAGGCTTCCCTTATGGAGATAAGCCAAATAACCATTTTTCTCTTTTGAGTGTATGATTCTTGTTTTTACATTGGTTTCAGAGTCTTACAAGGCTTTTCTGTAGTTACGGTTTCTCTTGTAATCCCATTACATGTCTTTATGTGCTTTGCTTTGTAAGTGGATCTGGATAATAACATCAGCTAAACGAATGTAGTGCAATATAAAGACCAAGCTGCCACCCTGCTGACACCTCAACACTCTCACCTCCTCCATTCTGACAGTCTCCACACCTCGCTAATGAGTCCCTTAGCGAGACTTGAATCTGGCACACTAGCAACCCAGCATCATCGTACTGACTGCCCCCCTCCTATTCGTCAGTAAGGAAAGCTGTGCATCGTGGGTAATCACTGTGGGGACAACCGCAAACATAGAATCGCTGCACTGGAATAGTTCAGCAAATCTAAGTACAGTAGCCCTCAAATGAATGCAAGAGCTTAGCATCCCTGTTGGGCAGGATGAAGACGGCCAGGAAATTGCTTGCACATCGCTTCTCCGGCAGTTTCACAGATTGCCCCCATTGAATAGAATCAAAACGGGAATTTCAAAGGATTATGCATCTGTGATTCATGGACTGTATGTGAGAATTAACACAATTCACACAGGGTGCTGAGTCATTCTGAGAAATTTTCCCATCTGTTTCACATTGTTAGAGACAAGAGACATCATTTGAAGGCAAGTATTGCATGTGTAACAACATCCCCTTCAAACAATAAGAATCATCGTTATCTTCGCCACTAAGGCACACTGCAGTGACAGGTCTGGATCTTGTGTAGATGGCCTGCTGGAGGCTGGTTGCTGACGGACAGTTCCCATGGCATTCTGACTCCAGAGAAGCACAGGCTTTGTGTGCGAAACATCTCTTGATTGAGTTCCAAAAGGCTGAGAGAAATTCAGTGCATAGTGTCATGTCATGTTCAGAGAGCAATGGAAATGGAAATGTATGAAAAATGACTTAATAAATTGAGGACAGACTGGAAGGCGTAGAGCAGATGTGGCATGCAGTAATGATTTCTCCAGAATCATCTCCATGAAGACTTCATCATCATTATCCATCCATCCATCCATTATCTGAACCTGCTTATCCTGATCAGGGTCGCAGGGGGGCTGGAGCCTATCCCAGCATACATTGGGCGAAAGGCAGGAATACACCCTGGACAGGTCGCCAGTCCATCGCAGGGCACACACACCATTCACTCACACACTCATACCTACGGGCAATTTAGACTCTCCAATCAGCCTAACGTGCATGTCTTTGGACTGTGGGAGGAAACCGGAGTACCCGGAGGAAACCCACGCAGACACGGGGAGAACATGCAAACTCCGCACAGAGAGGCCCCGGCCGACGGGGATTCGAACCCAGGACCTCCTTGCTGTGAGGCGGCAGTGCTACCCACTGCACCATCCGTGCCGCCTCATCATCATTATATGAACTCCATATTATATCCGTAATCATGAAATATATAACGGAAAGAGTAAATCATTCTTATTTTTAAAATGCAATATTGTAACAATGTTGGGTTTCCTTTAAAGTATTGTTTCACATTAACTGTACTTTTTAAGATTTAGATCCCACTGCAAAACAGAGCAACCTTCACAGCAGTCACTTCTGCCAGGTGCGAGTCCATAAGGAGCATGTGTGGGTTGAATACTGAATCACTAACCCAGAAGCGCTTCGATTCCCCCCCCCCCCCCCCCCCCCCTTTGTGTTGTCTCCAGGGAGGTGACAGCCGAGCCTGAATTTTCTGTGCGCAATTAACGGTACCGAACGAACATTCTGTGAAGGTTGTCGCACGTCCATCAGACGGCTGACAAAAGGCAGCGGCAGCCAATGACGTTGGTAGCGAGGGTGACGCTATAGAGAGGCTGCGACGCGAGGAAATGGCGAAGATTTAGCGTCATCGCTTTTTCAGGGAAACAATTACACATTGAGGCTGTGTTGGATTTTTTAATACTCGTATTTTTCACAACAGGCCTTCTATTCAAGCTATTCCAGCAACACACAGGTTTTGGTAAATAAAGCCGCAGCTGTACGTTGCATTCAAAGGATCCAATATTAGCGGTTTCACGCCATCTGGCTTGAAAGCACGATTACCTCAAACCAATTTGTCTGTTAATTCAGCAATGCATTGTTGTGCCCAGATATTGTGTACCCGTTTGAGTGTTATGTGGCTCTCAAGTACAAAAACACCATAATTACGTTCCGCAGGTGGGTTTTAAATGGAACCAGGCTACAGTATGCATGACGGAGAATAGCCCCAGATTAGGTTCTATAATGTGTAAACAAATAAACACTATGTAACAGGAGAGCAGGACACAAGGAAGACAGCAGCCTTAATTTTTAATGTGTTGATGTCTATTACTGAACAAGGCTGTCTGATAAACTGGAAGCTGGATAACATGACATTGCACCATGCTGTGGTGCATGGATTAGCCGCGTGGTCTCAGATCGAATCCAGAGTGCAGACTTCAAAGGGTGGGATTTTGATAAATTAGCTACAGCCCCACCTTGGGCGGCAACATTTTATTTTATTTTTTTAACAATAACATTTTCTAGATACAGGAGCCTGTGAAATGAGATGCTACTATTTTACCACCACAACAAATCTACAAATGCTACCACTGTACTACTAATACTTTTTTATTTATTGCTGGGGTGTCACCCTCAACAGCCCAAATAATAGTAATTTACAATAATAGTAATTTATTTTTAATAAATATTAAGTATTAGCAGAACATCACCCAGTCTTCTCTGGTATGTCTGAATGGGCTTTTACAGTTAGTACATTTATATATTGGAATTATGAATAGATTTTCGTCATATTAATGGGGGGGGGGGGTGTTACCACTTACTAAATGCGCTGTAATAGGAGGGAGGGCAGTGGTTCACTTGCAGGGATTATGGCTGCCTGATTCAGACCAGCAGCAGCCAGTTGGAGAGCTCTGCTTTCCCTTCATACTGAGTTACTGTGTCCTGACAGTAGTTAATCTCTCCCCTGGGCAATGTCCAGCCACCATTGTCTGGCCCAAAGGCACAAAATCCTGGCTCCTTTTTCAGCTTTTCATGCTGCAAGGCCACTCCACCAACTTCAGTGACAGCCAGCATGCTGGCTCTAGAACATTCTATGCTTTTTTAACATAATACTGGTCTGACGTGTAATTTGGCCCAGTGAGTGGGGAAGCGTCAGTTCGGTCACCTCCCATGGGGTGGCAGCTGGGGCTGCTGCATTATTCTCACACTGCCCTTCTTCTTGACAGATACTAGATACCCAGACATGCGCTCCTACGATTGTCATCATCGTGCCTATGGAATTCAGGATATCTCTGCAAAGGCGGACCTGGCAAAAAGGCAGAAATCTAGCGACCCAGTTATGCATTTCCTGCCCTTGAAATGGGAGCAAAGCTGGAAAAAGATGCTGTTGCGTAACAAGCCATTTTTGAGAAGGGAGAGAGAGACCCAGCCTGAGAGATTGCAGTCCAAGGAGTCGGTACATTGCCCTGTTCTGGGATTTATACCAGAATACCCTGGGTTTTAAGGAGAGGTGGTTAATGCGAGGACTCCAGTAGAGCAAGGAGGTAAGTGGGCAATTATTGCCATCACCTACCTCAGAGAATAAGAAGGTGGGGAGGGCTGTCTCGTCTCCCTCCCTCCCCCCCCCCCCCCCACTCCACACACACACACACACACACACACATACATACACACACACCCACCCTTGCATGGGCCCACCAGCATAACTGTGGTTTGGGCCTCCATTATCTCAGAGACAACACTGAGAGGGATTATGACCCCCCACCCCCTCCAGACCACAGACGCATCTCTGGGGTCAGCACGGTCTCAGCACGGAAACCAGCGGGTTCCTCATGTTCAAAAAGATCATGCCAGCTGAGACCAAACCAGACCAACTGCCTCAATCAGGTCATCGCAATGCGTGTGTCCTTCCACATACAACACGAGAACGGCTTTTTGATTGGTCCTGATTTTCCCGCCCTTTTTAAAAGGTGGCCCTGCCTGCGATTATGATTGGGAGACATTGGCTCAGGCAGTAAGAGCAGTTGTCTGGCAGTCGGAGGGTTGCCGGTTTGATCCCACCCTGGGTGTGTTGAAGTGTCCCTGAGCAAGACACCTAACCCCCAATTGCTCCTGACGAGCTGGTAGGTGCCTTGCATGGCAGCCAATTGCTGTGGGTGTGTGTGTGTGTGCACGTGTGAATGGGTGAATGAGAAGCATCAATTGTACAACGCTTTGGATAAAGGCGCTATATAAATGCCAACCATTTACCATTTGGGGAGTATCGTTTTAGGCAAAAGAGGGATTCACTTCATGTTGAGTCTGACCTTCTCTGCTCTTGGCATTGTTTTGTTGCAGGTTAAACAGGCATGCTTGCATGACGCGTCATTCCAAGGCCTGGTGGTGACTGTGTTCACAATCAGGTCTTTGTGGAGGTAATAATGTCTGCCTCCTCCTCTGGGACACTCCTCCTGTTTTATGGCAGACAATCACAACACACAAAGGCCAAACTGCCTCGCACCCAACAAGCACTTCCCCTGCAGTGTGCAGCCCCTCCCCTTACCCCTCTACCCCCCCCAACCAAAATACTTTCTTCTTCTACTGCCCCCACCTCCATTGTTTTAGTGCTTCCTTTTATCACTCCTCCAATTTGATGCATCCAGTGAACATTGTAGACTCGTACAAAAGCCTCAACACACTCAATTTGAGCAGGTACACAACTTCCTACATAGCAGTGTGTCCTCCCATGTATTTTTTTGGTAAACATGGGAGTGAGATAAAACCTCATCCACTCAGCCTTTGTTTGAGTGAGTAGTGCACATACTGGTGTCCTTCATTCCTTTTTTGGTGAGGCTGCTTTGGACAAAATGCTGATAATCTTTTTTGTACCATTGTTGAACAGAATCAGAAGTTCTTATTTTTAGCATTGATTAACACCATGCTAAACCTTCACTGCTAAACCACAAGAGACTTTCTGAAAATGGCATTTTGCTTGCATATGCTCAACACACCTGGTATGAGCCTGCAGTTGTATTCTGTTTTGGCCAAAGAGCACTCAGCCCTGCCTGTGCAAACTTCTCCTGCCCTCAGGTAGAGACCATCTACAGCCATGGTGGAACCATGGAGTCATCAACAGCCGCCACAGGTCGCTCAAATACAGACTTTTTTTACTTTCACCTAAGCAAGTACACCATTCTCAAATTATTCCAAAAAAAGGTATTTGGTGGCTTCATAAGCAGCTTCAGTGTTTATAGAGATTCAATTAAATCTAAATAATAAATAATGCCAAAAGATGCATGCATTATACCGTGAATTCCACTGGATTCTGGTAACTGAGCCGAACTCTCCTCGTTCCTAACGTTGTCGCCTGTTCACAGGAAGGTATTTATGTGGCCTGTTCATCACTTGATCCATGGAAATTAAATTCTGTGGGGAGTGCAGCCAGGAGATGCTGACATCCCAGCTAATGAGTAGTGAACCGGGTAGTGAGAGAAAAAGAGAGAGAGAACTTAATTCTAAACTATATTGAACCACCTTTACAAACAAAAAAAACATCCAATTAGCAATGATAACAACAATGTCGGATTGTCACGCATGACAGCAAGAAAGGACCATCCATGTGGGAAAAAAAACAAGGTTTCTGCCACAATATTAAGATATTAGCAGAAAGATAAAATATCACCCTGACATAACATTTCCATAATACCCCACACCTTTCAAAATCCACAGTATTACTATCTGGGCAGTAGTGCCGTAGAAGATTAATATTAGCATTGCTCACTGGCAAGCAGGAAGTTGTTTGTGTCTGTGTTGGGGTTATCCTCGCTATCATCCATATTGATGTTGACTCACCCCTCCCCCACACCTGCATGGCGAGTGCAGGGCGGGGGTAGGGTGAAACAAGGGGAAGGGGACACCCCCGACACAGGCCACCCAGGTCCCGGCTGAACATAAAGACCAGCGATTATCAGGCAACGTCGCACCACTGCTGTGTGACATTGAAGCAGCGCTGCAACACAGAAGCAGTGTTAAAGCAAGAATGTTCCACAAGCGCAGGCTTGCAGAGAGGAAGCTGAGAGACAACACAGACGACTCTCTTTTCAGACCTAGCTGTGTCAGGCTCTGCATGAAACCCTCTTGTCAAAAATATGAGTTGTACGTTGAAAATATGATGAGTCGTCCTCTTCAAAGGACGATGATAGCAGAGCCGTGGTAATTACCACACTTATCCCCATCAAGAAAGTAAAAACAGGCTTTAAGTACCTTTACGGAGCCATTATCTCTGATGAAAGGTCTGTTAAATTTCAAATGATGAATGTTCTCTTCCCAGGTACCAGGCAATAAAACAAGTTTCCTAACAAGCTCTCCATAAAAAAGCCCTGCAAAGTAACATAAAAATGTACTAATGCTGACATTAAGTCATATATATCAAGGTGACGTATACTAGCTTAACGGAACAAACCCATTACAAAAATAAAAGACATTACAATAAATGTGTTGTTCATTTATATCATAGTTAATCAGAGACAACGCACAAATGTATGCTTTTTTTCAATTTCTTTCATAACTTTTATTTTCAATAAAAAATCATCAATTTTGTCACGTGTCCATTTGCTTCATCACTTAATAGCTGGGAAAGAGAAAAGCTCATGAATTAATAAAGCCTCCTCTGATTCATGTACTCATTCCCATCACATCAACACCAAAATCACCTCCCCTCTCCAGTGCCCTCTGGCCCGAAATTTTGCTCATATCCTGAGCCCACTGACGCATCTTCGATGAGTCATGCTACCTTAACGGGGCAAACAAGCTCCATTAGCCTCAGTTCATCATAATTACTTGTGCTTTTTCTGAACAGCTAAAATTGCCTCATCAAAGCCAGATGTGTAGTTCCTATAAAAAAATGTTTTTATATATGTACTAAGCATTTTTAATACTTGCAGTCTACTTCAGTTGAATCTTTGAGAATGCATTCATCTTACAGGGGTCTAAATATAGCCATGCCATACCTTTCCTGGGGAAACCAACTGCTAAACCATGATAAATGGCATGCAGCTGGGTCTTAGGCATGTAGGCTACATACATGCAACAGTATGTACATGAAGGCCCTTTTAGTTGTCTTTTCCAGTTATTTATGAATAATAATAAATTACACACACACACACACACACACACACACACACACACACACACACACACACACACACACACACACACACACACACACACACACACACACACACACACACACCCCCTTTATAGCAGTTCTTGGTCAGAAATGTATTGTCCTAGGCCATCAACCCATGCCACCATAAGACTGACCACTGCTGTAGAATGTCAGCATACGTACAACATTTAATTTAATATGATCCCCACTTGCAAGAAGGTGATCATTCCAAGTAACATTATATCCAGTGAATATTCTTGTTACGCAGAGCATGTTTGATTAACAACCTGGATTTGGCTTTCTGTGCACTAGAGACCCAAAACAATACCATTTTTTAATTATCTTTTTGTTTTTCAGTAAGGCAAGTATTTTTTAAGCAGTGTTATCAGTGTTACTGTCATGATTCACACTGCACCATACTCGATTTGCCAAAAAGGTGCTGAAAGGAAATACCTCAGAAAAAATGGTGCTCAAAGTTAAATTGTTTTAGGTTTTCCTTATCAGTGAGGTTACTGCAGAGCCTTTAGCCTGTTTTCCCCATAACAGGCGATTAACGCTGTAAGGTTTATCAAAAGGGAATTTGTAATATTAATACATTACCCCAAAGGCACGTGTACACTACCAGTCCGGAGGTTTTACAAATAAATAGGCGCTATAAAAAGCCGAGAACAATAAAAGGTAGTCATAACAAAAGAACAATCTTGACTTCCCCCTACCCCCAACGTATCCCCGCCTCTGTTCACGTACATGCGTGCTCTGTGTTGGCGGGGTCTTTCAAGCCCTGCCTTTAGCCCCTAGGCGCGCCGCTGCTGTGCTGCCTTGTGTCCGCCAGAGGGCACTCTGGTTCCGGTCTGCAGTTGCGCCATTCGATTGTGTAAAATGCCACCAGATGGCGGCTTAGGATTGCTGCTCTTCTGAAAGGCGCGGTTCCACTCGCGGTCCAATTTACAATAAAAAATCTTTAAGCTTTTAAAAATATTTTCGATTTTTTAATTTCTGAAAGTTGTAAACGGTACCGTAATGGACAGCAAAGGTAAGTTGGTGTTGGTTTTGGGCTTTTTTCGGGCGGTAGAAAGGGAGACGGGGCACAGATTAAAGATGGAGGACGGGAGAGGGAGAGACTGCAGGTGGGGGATGGGAACGTTTAGGCGAGAAGGGGGAATGTGCTTTCTTTACTCTGCTTACGTTATTGAGGAGCATTAGCTACAATTTCTCGTTATTTAGGCTCATAGAGTCGTGACTTACGTACTTGGTTACAGAAAACTCTTGGTTCAAAGACATATAGCGAGTAGGCTATACCACTGGTCGCATCCTACGCTATTATATTACCATTTATGCAATGAATTCTTCCTTTGCCTCGGAACGGCGGACGTACACCGTAAAAAAAACAAGATCTCTTTGTACAGTGCTTTTCTTAGCTCTGGAGTTAGCTAGTTAGCGCTTTAGCTAGCTACCTAGTTAGCTAAAGCTAACGCTTGTTTGCAGATTTGTTGTGATTGTTTTTCCCATGTAGTTACATATGCTAATAGTTTAATTCACTGTACCGTATACCTTCCACGGTCCGTTTGAAATGGGGCTTTTAGCACATGCTGTCCGGGGAATGGTAGCAGATACTTTGCTGGGGATTTCATTTGAATGATTGAACTGTTTTCTAAGGGGAGGGGGGTGCCAAGATCTGTTGATTCAACCTCACCGTGCTGTAAGTGGTATCAGATGACGACATATACGTGTGGTTCTTTTCTTTTTTTGTCTTCCAAAGCTGTATTCGTAGAAAATTAGCTAGTTTTCTAACGCCAGTTTTAAAATTTGCAAGGGGGGTTGGGGTTGCGAAGCTAACAAGCTAGCTAGCTGCAATTCTACCCTGTGGGCGGGTAATTTCCTTACTGTGTTTCTACGAACCAGATATGACACGCAATTAAGTGCAAGTGTTCAACCCTTGTTGATACCAAACATACTCCGAACACTTCGTGGATCTAAACCTCCTAGACCTAACTGTAACATGCCATATCATACCGGGCAGACCACGAAATTCAGAAATAATTTATGACTGTTGCACGTTGTTATGGGTGTCCTCCGTGTGGGGTTACGCACTTGTAGGGTACGTCCTGTTTCTAGTTCGTACAAAAGAAGAAAACTAGACTCGCCTCTGGTCGCCGTGACGTGTTGTGCATGGTTAAATCGTCTGCTCTATGGCGTTATTTTCACAGAATGCAAAACCGTCTGGGCGCCACAGGTTTCTCTCTTTTTGGCCTTGGCAGTGAAGTGATTTGTGTGTTGCGCCGCCTTTCTTGTAGCACGTTTCCCTTTGTGGAAAGTATTCCTCTCATCTGTGTGCCCTCGGGGTTGAGAACCAAACTGGTTCCCTGGTTAGCGTTGCACTGTGATATTTTTCTGGGTTTGTTGCAAGGCGATGAGGCTCTGGGCTGATTTGTCACCGGGTCAGCAAAGTGAGCATTGGTTTGAAAGGCCTTGGGTCAGTCTGACATTCATTCTTGGCACACACAGGCCCTGTTTACACCTGGAATTGGCACGCATCATGGGTGATCGGATTTCAAACCACATAAAACATAAAATGCACCCAAGAAGCTGATATCGTAAACCAATTCAGGAGGTGGTCAGAGACTCATTTAGCCACATTGGTAAACGACAGTAAAATGCAATTGTCTCCACATACTTCTATCTCGTGGGCGGAAACTAAATTTCTCACAGAGGGTCAATTGCATGTGTCCAGCTAAATTTACCAGATGGCCAGTGTAGCTTTCATAACTGTTTATAGTCCTCTTTGAGGTGTATGATGGCAAATATGCGATTAAAATGCTGATTTAACATTCACTAATGGTAATAGAAAATGACTGAATTTGAGGGGGGAAATCATTGCAAAAACCCTACTCTTCAAAAGGTCTTTAAAAGGTGATGGTTTGAGATCTGAAATATGTGTACATAAATGTTCTTAACTGAACATTCTAATGCTGATGTAACAATATCTACTGGTAATTTAAAGCATTACAGTGCTCAGAACACTGACTTGGAAAAAAAACATTCCAAAAACCCTGTTCTTCAAAGGGTCAAAAATAAATTTCACACTGTTTTTTTGTATTTATTCCATCGTAAAAAAGGCACTGTTTCCAGCCCACGTGAGCTCTTCGTCAAGCATTGGATTATTTTGCCTTCATAATTGCTGGAAATATTGCAGTTGAACAAGAAGGCACAGTTTGTGAGTGGAAATCAGTCGCCACAGTCTCGATATGAGAAGCATGATAATGCCATGTGTAAACAGGGTCCCACTCTCCTGACCCAACAGTCCCTCAAAATAACTTGTAGCCTGTGTAGGGATACGTGGCCCTCGAGGCCAGTAGTCCTGTTGTTTCTTTTTCTACCTGGTAGTTAATTGAGTTATTTATTGGCACTGTCAGATGTTCCCCTCACCTGGTGTCCAAGATCTAAATCACTCCCAGATTCAAGGAGATAAGCTAAACCAGTAGTTCTGCTGTGCTCTAAAGCAAAATATCTCTAGCTAGGGCTGCATTATGTAGCGTATATTTACTGTCATCGAGATATGAACATGCGAGATGTACGTGAAAAGACCGCTCGAACTGCGATGAATAGTATTTTGTTAAATTGATGTTCTGTTGAATTGAGTAAATTGAATTTATTCAGTGGGCATAGGCTATTCATTGTCTGGGGTCTGTGTTGGCAGAAAGACATTACAACTGTGGACACTTCAATATTTGTTTATCGCAAGTCATATTGTCATCGCAGTATTCAACAACGATATTGCATGTTTTCCTCATCGTGCAGCCCTATCTATGGCCTGTACAGTGTTAACACACACATGCTGTCTCGCACACTCCTCTGTCCATGTGACGGTTGAATGCCGGGCCTGTCTTCTCTCTGACAGTTGTCATGCGGGACAAGGCGGCGTTGGCCGGCTCAGTAAGCTCTTATCTACTGCCGTCTGTCAGAGACGTGCTCAGTCCCTACGTAGCTACGGCCCTGATCCTCTCTGAGCCGGCTGTCCCCAAAACACCACCTGTGAGTGTTTCAACTGAAGCCACGTGGAGCGGCCTTTGTGCCCCTCTCCTTTCCCCCTGTGGGGAGCCCCATAGCTCTCGGGGAGCATTGACAGAGGTTGTGTTAATGGAGATTTCTGTGGGGTTTTTTATGCAGAGAAAGAGAGCCAAAATGGAGGAAAAGAAATTCATTGCGTTTTATAGGATACATAGAGCAATGATCCAAACATCAACAACAGCAAAATAATTACCTGTTTCTTTGAGCCAGACTTCAGTGACTGATACTTGTTTTAGCCTATTTATAGATCATAATATTTGCACAGCCGTTGATGGCATTGCCAAACTCCATGTTGTGCTCTCTATCTTTTTTCTTTTTTCTTTCCCTTTTTTTTTTTAAAGGTAATTCATTTAATTAGTTTTCTGTGCTTGTCATCTTTCTATTGTAGCCAATTAAAACCTCAAACATAAAAGTTACTGTGCACAGTAAAAAATAAAACATGTAGTACTACAATAATTATACAATAATTGTCAGAATTTTTCATGCTGTGGCAATATTTCTTTAAAGTATTCACGAAAGGTGCTGTCTTGTACGATAACAGGTTTTTCATGTTTGTTGTTGGCCTTTTAAAGTAGTATTTGTTTCACTGATAAGTTTCTGCCTGTGCTATACATTTATTTTGGGGCTTCTTATGGCATAAACAGTATTTCGCAAGTGCATTTGTGTTTGGAAATGCCCTGCCTTCCAAAGACGCCATATCCCATTGGCTAGCACGACCACTGAATGACTCTGTGGCTCAGTCAGACTTAGTAGTCATGATGAAGCCAAGATTCTGAACAGGAATGAGCTTCTTGTCTCTATTGGACCATTTTATTTAAAATTTTATATTTTACACAATTTATTTATGATGTATTATATATGCACTACTATGTTCATATGATTCTACAACTATATGCAATATATAACTTGTACTATCTTTGTAATTCAATTTTATATACCTGAGTTCTGTACAGTTTGTCTTTAAAGCAATAAATAAATAAATTCTTAGTCTGTTCTATTCTTCTGTTTCTCCTAAAATGTGGATGTTGGTGTATGTTAGGGAAGTGGTGGTCTAGGTAAGAGTGTTTTCAACATGTTGCCTGACCTTGTGCGGGGATGTGTAGACACGCACGTATGGATAGCGTAACAGCTGCATTGGTGAAGCGCTGAACTGACCTTTCATTGTGTTCATATACTGGGCATGTGGGCTTGACCGACAAATATCATGCAAGATGCAGGCTTTTGACAACACAAGGATACGGCCTTCCACTCTCACAACCAAACACAAGTTTATTGTGCACATTAAATAAAACGGACATGCACATCTTTTTTGAGAGGATAACATTAGCAGAATGGATGTTAATTCCATGAGAAATTAATTAGAAAATGTGTTCGCAGTCGAGAGCCTGATAAGACTAGCGTTTCCCACTAAGGATGTGAAACAAATGATGTGGATGTGATTTGTAACCTTTGGAAGTAAAACACTTAAACTCCATGTGAAATGCTCAGTTCTAGCATGTTGCCATGAGCAATGAGGGCCGCTAGCTGTGTTGCTAATATCGCTCAGAAAGTGCTTGCTTTTAGCTTGTTAACGAATTAGCATCTGTTTCTGAAGTACAGGTGTGCGTAATGGTGTTCCGTCGGACGGAAAACAGTTTCACTGCAGCTAGATAGCCTCCATTTTTATCACAAGTGAAATCAAGTCGGAAATGGTCACAGTTCGACTGCCACCAAACTTGTTTACACGATTCCCGCTCGCCTGTCAATTGACAACACTCGAAATCCCAAGCGGGAATCCAGAGAATTATAGGTTGCTGAGATGGTCCCGCTTTATGAAGACTTTTACTTTTCAATGTCACCGTGCGAATGTGGAGGCGGGCTTGGATGACGGCCAGCTCGGAACACCCCTCTCCGTCTCCCCGTACGGTCGGCAAGTCAAACAATGTCAGAGTCAGGCTATTTAAAACGCAGCGTCTGACGGCATACCGCCACACGACCGTTTAAAAACATTGCACTTGAAATGGAGTCCTAAGCCTACGTTAATGAAATTTTGAATAATTGGGGAGAGAGAAAAAAACCCCAACAAATTAAAAGTCCCGGCGCCATTGTTGCGTGGCGGAGTTCCCACAGCAAAGCATGAAAGAACCAAAGGGGCTTATGGGAGACTGAATCTGGAGTTTTAAAGAGGAGTAATGATGCCTTTGGGCTGTGTAACTGTGGTTGTTCTAAAATAAAACCAGTCTACTAAGTGATTAACTGTTTGGAGGGAATTTGTTTAGGCTGCTAAATTCTTCCAGCTTAAACCTGTAAAACGTTCCCTGGTCTCCGCACTACACACCTGGGTATTGTGTAAGAGGGAGGCGGGAGTCGTACTAATCTTCTCCAGTCAGGAGACCGGGCGTGCTATAATTTCTCCAATCGTTAGGCTTGATGGTGGCGATTCAGCCTTTTGTGTTTTCATACTCACTGTAGTACTGGAGCCAGCACAGAACTGCTGGCTTTTCCTAATGCTTTTGAGAGAGCGAGCTGTATGACGCATTGAATGACATCACAGTGAATGCTGGTATCAACCTAGAGCATAATTACCTGAGCTACCTACTGTAGCACCCCCCCCCCCCCCCCCCCCCCCCATTCTTAAATGCTGGGGCTGTAATTGGTAATTGGGGGAATACTCCTCTCCCCATTCCGCACGTCATCGGCTCTTTTTACCTAGCTCGCTGCCGGGCTGAGCTGACGTTGGTGATATAGTCAAAAGTGATCACAGGAAGTGATGTCGGAACCTGGACATCGCAAACCGGCCTGTTTCAAGCTGCGGAAGTAGGGGTGGCCTCTTGGGTCAACATGCTTCTTTGCAATGTGGCTTGTTTCTGGGAGCAGGTGCCCCCAGGTTCTTATGTAATTGCCTATTTTATGATTGGCTAGCTCTTAGCTAGAACTTTATTTAGTAGACGTGTCATCAGTTTGTAGGGCTTTAGGACCACAGAAGCAGTACTTTGCTTTTCACCCAGTTTATAGGGATTATGACAGCAGCACCCCTCCTGGAACTCGAAGGCAGCGGAAGCTTCCGGAAAATGGCGGTTCACCTGGGACCGTAGTAAGGCGGGGGAACTGGTGTTGTTGAAATGGATCTGTCTGGATCATGTTTATCATCCGCGAGAGCGCCCTCAGTTCCCGGAGTCTGATTTGCATTCATTCCAGGGTGTCAAATCCATTACCCTTGCTTAATGAACCTTGTCACAGGTTGCCATGGCAAAATATGCATAATTAGAGTGCAAACGGGTCAATGAAATGAGACAAAGCGCTAGTATATACTGCTTTGTATCGGTGCCATTAACGCTCAGAGGAAGTGTTTATTAGCAATTTTTTTTATTTTTTAGTTGCTATGGAAAAATATCTGCGGGGAATAAATAAAGCTGGTTTAATAAAAAGAAAGAACAGAATGCTATCCCTGGAATGCTACCAAACGAGAGTGTTTATCTGAGACTGCCACGTCTCAACACCACTCATCTCCTTTTGAGGTGCCTTTTAGCAGGGCGCACAGAAGGTTGTTTTCCTTTCTGCTTGGGTGTCAGGAACGATTAGGTAACTCGTATGTAACTCGGAAGGGACCGAGTGCTGACTCACTCCCTCAGCTGTTGTGTAAACTGGGTCACCCACGGTGTAGCCTACTCTGTGTTTACACAGCGTTTCCTTATCATCAGCTCCTGCGTGAGCGTGCAGCCTGTCACTGCGTCACAGACCTGCGCTGAGTGACATACGCTTGCTTGCCATGTGGAAGTGGGGCCGTGGCATGGACATACTGGGGGGAGGTGGGATTTGGGGAAAGGGGTTGGGTCAGTGGCAGTGGGATTGAGGATTGCGGGGGTGGGATTTGGGGAAAGGGGTTGGGGCAGGTGGATTGAGGATTGAGGGGATGGGATTTGGGGAAAGGGGTTGGGTCAGTGGCAGTGGGATTGAGGATTGAGGGGATGGGATTTGGGGAAAGGGGTTGCGTCAGTGGCAGTGGGATTGAGGAATTGAGGGGATGGGATTTGGGGAAAGGGGTTGGGTCAGTGGCAGTGGGGTTGAGGGGGTGGGATTTGGGGAAAGGGGTTTGGGTAGGGGCAGTGAGATTGGGGGTGTGGGTTTTGGGTACAGGGGTTAGGGCAGTGTCAGTGGGATTGGGGGTTGAGTGAGTCATCAGCCAGGATCCTGTGCATCCCTTCAGTAGTGCAGAGTCTCTGTAATGAGAACAGTCTGTTTTCCTCTTTCTGCAAACACAAAGGCAGACGCTCACGTCACCACCAGCTATTTTTAAAGGGCCCCTTCTGGGCTCTAGCCCAGCTTCTATTGCTATATTTCGGTATTATTGTTTGATTGTTTTGTTGTGATTCTATTCCAAATCAAATTGATTAAGTGTTGTATGGTGGGGTTGGTTATTTTGTCTTAAATGCCGGGGGTGCAATTTCACGCATTTAGGAGCGAGGTAATTAAGGTTGTGTCTAGCCTGCCATTTTGAGAAAGTCGGCAGTGGGTAAGAACTTGGCGGAGGATTCTGGGTAACGTAGTTCTGAAAGGCGTCAATGTCCCATGTTCCGCCTGGAGCCTGACAGGTCCCAGGGCCTGTGGCGGAGCAGCTTTCAGAGCTCTGTTTCTGACTTCCACCTCACTTTGACTGTCTAACTGAAAATCCGTCTCCCGTGTCATTGCTGTTAATCGTCGGGGGGAGGGGAGGGAGCGCAGCGGCTTCAGCAGAGGACCCAGTCTGTGCCACTCACTGCCAGGACGCCGCCAGATTTGTGGTCACAGCCAGAAAAGGAGAAGTCGGGGTTTATCCTCCGTCCACCTGGCCTCTGCGCTTTGCTTCAGTCTGTACTTTGGGGGAGGTCGAATTCCCATGGTGATGAGGCAGAGGAGTTCACCAGAGCCCGGCCAGGTGCAATCGAGCGCTGGCGGTTGACGGTTTAAAGAGTGGTTTCCGTTCAGACGCGGTTAACTGAACCTGCAGGAGGTGCGGTTTAGTGCATTCAGAGTGGTCCCTGCGGTAATGTAAAGCCATGGATGGACTATTCTCCCGGTGACCGTATGGGGAATGAACCGATCCCCCCCCCGCGCGTTTGGTGAACTTACCGAGTCTCACCATCGTTTGCCCCTCCAACCAGGGACTGGCAGCCAATACTGATAGGCTACTGTACCAGTGAGGTAGCATAGTTAAATATTGAAATGATGTAATATGAGACTGGTATGTGACTCTAAATTCAAATTCAGGTATGCTTGCCAACAATTTCCTTGAATTGATAAAGTATCAGACCAATTGCATCATCATTCGAGGTACGTGTAGAAGTGTGCCAGGTAGGTAGATGTTAATTGGAAAACTAGTTGCAGCATTGAGTGAAAAACACTTGAACCCCTCTCCATAAGGCTGACATAAGTCATACACGACATAACAGCTGTCACAAGATAGCATAACAGATGTTGTCAGTTGATGTCAAGTGATTTTTATCCGTAAACGTTATTACCGATGTTACCATCATAAAATGTACCAATAAAAGTATGACCATTTCATGTCATTTGACACAGCCAGACATCATCTGTGCCATCTTGTGTCATGTGTATGACAGTGCTATGTCAGCCTTATGGCGATGTGTTCAAGCGAATCGCTGCCTCATTTCCATCAGCAGATTGGCGTTGTGTTTGGGTGCATGGCGGCAGACGGCAGACCAGGGCCCCTCTCGTTGGGTGTGTGAGGGTTTATGTTCTGGAGGTGTATATGACACGGCGCACGCTGCACGGCGGCCCAGGCTGAGGCTGGTGGGCGGAGCTCTGGCCAGAGCTGGGGAGGCAGGGGCGGGACTCGCACTGTATGGGGGGAGGGGAGCAGTACCGCCGCTCCGTGGCATGCAGGACGCACAGATGGATTATGGGAGCTCTGAGGGCAGCCTGCTGGGTATAGCTGTACACACACTCTGTCTCTCTCTCTCACACACACGCACATGCACACACACACACACACACAGGCAAACAGCCACTCATGTACACACACACACACACACACACACACCCACGCACAGTCACATACAGACTGTCACTCACTCTCACACATAGTTGGGTGGGCACAGGCCCAGACACCCATGATGCATAAGTTACACGTGTGTATTCACAGCCACACAGCATGCATACACACTCGCATGCACACACACACGTACACACTCGCATGCACACACACATGTGCACACAGGATGCATAATGTATGCATGCACACGATGTAACACACAATCACACTGTGTTGTGTTAACAAGATATGGGCTCATTGCGCTGTTTTTATATTATTGATTTAATGGTGCATTCAGTCCCAGATGAAAAGCAGTTTAACGGTGTGTAGCATCGGGAAACAGACTGCTATTCAGAGGCACAAGCGTCTGACTGCGTCTGAATGAAGTCATTTATTTCCATAATGAGAGTGGTCAGGAATTACACCTGTGTAAGTGATGGTCTACATCTACACAGCCTCAAATTTCCTGCATAAAATAGTGTTAGCTATAGTGATAGAAATGTGTAGAAATTGAGTGATTACTGTTGGTGTATTATTATGGAATACCATGTTTGATGATAAATATGGTTATTGTATGCAAAATTGGTGTCGATGAACACGTGTTTGTTGATATTGGCCAGGGTTTCCTTTTGTCCTACTCTCACCTCAGCAGTGCTTCTTGTCTGTAAGCCAGGCTTTTCCTCTGAAATGTAATGGTTACAGGGATAACAAGCTTGATGATAAAGCTTTACTGTGTAGAGCGGGCAGAATGGCACATATTGTATTTGTCCTCCTCGGTATCTTCTAGAAACCATCAGCCGCTCGGTCTGTTTCCCCAGCGCGCGGGCTTAGAGGTGCGGATGGAATTCTCAAATCCGGCCTGATCCAGCCCAAGTGGGGGGATTTACTGTCCCGATAACAGGGTGGAAAACACACGCCCGTCCCTGAGACAGCTGGGATGGCCCTCTCTCGCAAACAGCACAGCAGTGTGCGTGTGGGTCTGTCTATCTGTTCCTCTGTGTATGTCTATGTGTACCTGTCTGTGTGCCTGTGAGTGTGTGCATACACTCAGTGAACACTTTGTTAGGTATTTATTAGACTTGTTTTTTTAGACATATTGCTCTTCTGCATAGCATTGTTGTAATGTGTGGTTATTTGCATTACTGTCACCTTCCTGTCAGCTTTGGCCAGTCTGGCCCTTCTCCTCTGACCTCTCTCATTAACAAGGCGTTTTTGCCCGCAGACCTGCTGCTCACTGGATGTTCTTTGTTTTACGCTCCATTTTCTGCTAACTGTAGACTAGTGTGTGTGAACCCCAGGAGATCAACAGTTTCTGAGTTATTCAAACCACCCTGTCTGGCACCAACAATCATTTCACGGTCAATGTCACTTAGATCACATTTCTTCCCCGTTCTGACATTTGGTCTGAAAAACAGCTGAACCTCTTGACCATGGCAGCATGCTTTTATGTAGTTGCTGCCACATGATTGGCTGATTATTAGCATTAACAAGCTGCCTAATAAAGTGTCCAGTGAGAGTGTGGGTTTGTGCGCACACGGTGTGTGTGTGTGGACACACATTTGCTTTTAATCCCTGGTAATGAACAGCAGTTGGGAGTTGCTTTTATCTTAGCTAACACACAGCAGATGTGAGTACTGGGCTAGGTTAACAGAACCGGGCTCCTGCATCGCTGTTTGATTTAGCAGCTGTCATCCCTGTATCCCGCCTGCTCTTCTCATCACCGTTCACCATTACCGTTTCTTTCTCTTTCTGCTTTACCCTGCTTTTATCAGGCCCCCCATTCTGGTTTTTAAGCACAACCGCATTGCCTCCATTTCCTCCGTGTCCATTTTCTCTCTCTCCCTCCTGTAGCCTCCATTTTGAATGGGCGACGCTGCAGCGTCGGCTCTGGAGGACTGCTTTGGGTTTCCTGTCGGGACGCTCCTTCTGACGGTGTGGCTCCGTGTCACGCTGCCCCTTTACCGCGAACGGGGCTGGGTGTGGGTTCACCCTGTAAGCGTCGTCCTTTACGTTGTCTGGGGACCGACAGAGACCGCGGTGCAAAAGGTGTGCCTGGAACACACCCCAAAGCACGCTTTCTTCGAAAACGCCCTCACCAGGCGAATGGCCTGCTACCGTTTGTAGACAATTAAAATGAACTTCGTCCTTAACTTAGTGAATTCGTCATAACCATACAACACATCTATATATTCTAACAAATGTATAAAGTTGTATCACTTGTGTTTTTTTTCCATCAACTTCCTGGAAAACAAGATGTATCATATCAGTATCGATATCCATGCAGCAGCGCATATTCCCCCCCCCCACCTTGCCCTCAAAAAATTCCCAGGGAACGATCAGTTTCACTCGCATAAACGTCATATTGCAGGAGCTAGCACTGCTCTAACTTCCGTTTCAGCTCGTCTTTAAGCGGTCGCGAGGCCTTAGCAGAGATTAACCTCTGGTATGGGTGGACACAGGAGAGACTGCGGGCGAGCCGATGAGGGGAGGTTTAATCTCATCACGATGGCGCGTCGCCATTTTAAACGGGCCCCACAAGGTCAGTCACAACCCTGCAGCCTGGTGCCTTAAAGATTCAAGAGACTACTTGTCACATGCTCATGCAAGAGTGTACAGTGAAATGTTGGTGTGACAGACTCCCTGAGGATGTGCAAGAAACATAGGTAATATTTACGTAAATAAGTAATAGGGGGAAGTATTGTGCACCTATACACAAATGATAAAAGGATAAAGATTTAAATAAATAAATGAATAAACCAGTAAAGTACTGAGTAACTTGTGCAGACAGTGCAAAATGCGCACTGTGAATCTCTTCACATGGTGTTTTGAGTCTGTTCAGGGCATTGATTGCCTGGGGGTAAACGACCCCTAAGCTTCTCAGTATTAGCTTTGAGGCATCGAAGGCACTTCCCTAAGCGGAGGGTAACAAAAAGTCTGCCACCGGGGTGTTGAGGGTCCTTCGTAATCCTCCTGGCTCTGCTTAAGCACCTCCTGGAGTACGTGTCCTGCATCGTAGGGAGGGGGGATCCCCAAGGTGCGCTCCACCGACTGCAATTCTGCAGGGCTCGCCGCTCCCGAGAGGAGCATTTTCCCTGCCTGGCGGTGATCCTTCCTGTCAGGATGCTTTTGCAGAAGATGGGGCAGCCTGTAGCCTGTAGTCAAGTACATGACTGGGACCCGGAAGGTTGGTGGTTCAGGCCCTGGTGTAGCCACCATAAGATCTGCGCAGCTGTTGGGTCTTTGAGCAAGGCCCTTAACCCACATTGCTCCAGGGGGGATTGTCCCCTGCTTGTCACTTTGGATAAAAGTGTCAGGTAAATAACAATGGTTTTATTTGTTAAGAGTAGAAGATTGGCCATAGGCCTTTCCCCAACTGTCTCAGGTGGTACAGGTACTGCCTCACCTCCCTGACTCTAGTGTCCCAGTGCAATTTCCATTTTGGGTCCTCTGAGATGTGTACAGCCAGTTACCTGAACCTGATTACCCTCTCCACTGTAGTCCTGCCTTTTGCAGAAGTCCACAATCATCTCCTTAGTTTTATTGATGTTCAGGAAGAGGCAGTTGTCCTGACACCACAGCAACTTATTGTCCACCACTTGCAGGTTGGCCGACTTTTCACCGTTGGTGATCGGACTCACCACTGTGTCGTCGGCAAACTACGTGGTCGTGTGTGTGTACAGGGAATACAGCAGGGGGGATCAACAGACAGGCCTGTGGGGCTCCTGTGCTGAGGGTGAGGGGGTTGGAGGTGTGATTGCCCTTCCTGAACACCTGGGGTCTGGCAGTCTGGAAATCTAGGATCCAGGGAGGTCTGGAAATCTAGGATCCAGATGCCAAAATTGCTGAAATAAACGGGCCGCTACCAAAACAATGAAATAAATGACCAAAGAGGAGCCATCACAGAGGCTTCTGATCGGGACCGCGTCATCTTGGAAGTTTCACTTGGCCAACAACGGCAGCTCCCCAAATCTGCCTCATTTTTCTTGCTTGCATGACGGTTGCTGTGGACTGGTCCATCAGGATAGCTGATTGCGCTAGCTTCACCTTTTGATGTTATTCCAAAATTCTTAGTCGGTGTGCACTAGAACATTTAGAACACACTTTCAGTTTCCGAAAAGCAATGTGCCGAAACATCACCATTAGAATGTTCTGCTCAGAACTTTCTCATCACATATGTTATGTCACATCTTATAGGGTTACATATTTCTATTCTAAACACTGCTTTATTACAATTAGGCTATTGTTCACTTTCTCTCTATCGCTCCTTCAACTTCTGTCTCTCCAGCACCCCCCCCCCCCAACCCCCACCCCTTTCCTCTCATGAGGGGACTTTCCTCTGGTTATGTAGTAAAGCCTAGTCCCAGACCAGTCTCCCCAGCTCACCCTAAACTGCAGACTGCAGTGTATTTTTTACATGATTACTTTCCCCCTGTCTCTGGATCCGGCCCCAAAAAAGGGAAACGGATCCTCGGTTACCGCCTCACTCGGGATGAAGAGAGCTCATTCCTACTCTTTGTTGCCATTGGTAACGGGCTTGGGTGAATTCCGCACGTCGGGAGAGACGGTCCTCCCTCATCAGGTGCGCCGCGGCAACCTGGGGAGGGGGCGGGCCCTCGGCGCTCGGGCAGCGGTAACGACTATATCCGTCATCCCGCCGTCTGCGTACAGAGCCGGGCTTTCGCTCATGATAACCGCTGTCTCCGTCACTAGCGATTGTGCACCCATTGCTGCATCAATTTCTTTCAAAGACTTCTCAGTCATTCCAAACTTTTGACTGGTAGGGCATACACCAGGGCCCAGTCATGTGCCATGATGAAGGGTTGAGAGAATGCAGGTTTTCATTCCAACCAGTCACTTCACTTCACTGGTTTCACTCATTAATTTCCTCCTCTTTGGTTGGAGGTGTGTTGATTTAGTGAAATCAGCTGTTGTTGTGATTGGTTGGACCTGCATACTCTCGGCCCTCCGTGGCGTGTGATTGGGCATCCCTGGTGTAAGCCCAACAAGTCACTTTTGAATCACTGAGAAATGTTTAGTTTTTGGAATAAATTCATGCTTTTATTCACCAAGCAGTAGATAAATCTAAAAATACCGCTGAGACATTTATTATGTTACAAATTACCATTATTGTTTGAAATTACTAATTACATTTTTTACATAGGATTGCACACACTGATACCTCATCCTTAAGTAATTGCGCTAATGTGCTAATTCGGTCCTAGAAAAAAACTCCCATTATAATAAGTGCAGCTGAAAACTATTGAGCTGTCTAATGAAGCTGAAAAATATTTTTCTTCCAGTTGCTATGCTATCTAGTACAACAATTTTGGTTTAAAATTGGCCAGCAGGAAACCGCTTTCTCTTGAACCTGGCAGTCGGTTATTATTCTGAGAGGGGGGAAGGCTATTCCGTGGATGATTTTGCTAAGAAACCGAAGATTTCATATGAACGTGAACACTACTGTTATGAAGGAAGAGAGCAAACTGGCCCTAAGGAGGACAGAAAGAAGGTGGAAGTGGAAGGTCCAGATACACAACTGCACAAGAGGACAATCTACCTCTTGCACAGTAATTTCTCAGTGAAAGTTTTGATCAGTTGTGTGTGTCTGTCTTTCAATATCTTGCTCTCTCTTACTCTCTCTCATGCACATTTGCACAAAACTGGAAATCCAATAATAAATGTGTGATAATACTATAGTAAATGTTTTATTATTGTTATTATTATTATTATTATTATTATTATTATTATTATGCCAGTGTCCTTTAGAAAGCCAGGTGCCATGTAGATACTCCTTCGTGGATGGCTGACTTGGCCTGAATCGGTGAGATCCGGTTTAATCCGGTTCAGCCCAGATTTCTCTGCAGCATCGTCCATCACCAGACCACCTGACTGGGGCTGTTTCCCCTGATCGGCTTCGCCCGGGCGCTGTGTGCAGCCCGAGCTTCAGCTAGCACAATGGCCGTCTTAATCCACTTCCTCTTGTTCGTGCCCGGGAGAGCATTTCATTAAACATTGTCTCTGTAAATAGAGAAGGACTAAAATGAACACACAGAATGGCTGCTTACTGCTTAGTGATTGCTTCTGCTTTTATTATTATTTAGCCTATTTTGGAGTACTTGAGGATTATGGCAAATGCATTGGTTCAGAACATCTCTGGTGTTCTTTATACACACTTACACAGACACACGCGGTCTTTCTCCGCACTGATTTCCACCTGCTCTTTGTCACCCGACTCACCCTCTGGGCTCGTTTGGTCCTGTCTGTTTCACGGCAACCGCAATTTGCACCGCGCCTGACTGGTCCTCTGGGGAGGCCCGGCTGTAAACTGTGCGTCTGCACAACCTGTAAAGAGGCAGCGGTAATGTACAGTACAACAGAGCTGACCAGCCAGTCATTGAGCCCAATAGGTTTTATTCAGGCAGCAGGAAGGTACCAACAGTGGCACAGCATGAACCTGGAGCCCAGGGACCGCGTTCGGTTGCGTGAACCAAACACTGGAACGCAAGCGTGCCAAAGCCTTTGTTAACTGGGCCCGTGTAGCTAATTTTTTCCCAGGGACCAGGTCTGGTCAGATGAACCAAACACTGTAACATGAGCCCTCCTAGACCTTCATTTGCTCAGCTTGTGCATTGGGTTTGTTTTAAATCTTTTAGACATACTTGCTAACTCGCTAACACGCCGCTTGACATTTTAATTCTGTTAAGCTTTAAAAAGTAAAAAAAAAAAAACCTTTACAGTGTGTTGCTGAGAATGGGGTATCGGAGATTGGAGGATGGATTTCTGTTACCGCTGAGCCACAGAAACTGAAAGCGCTTTAAATTTAGCCTGTGGACCCCATTGAGCGATGGTGACAGTTGATCGAACTTTACACAGTTTTATCCTTCACTGGCTGCTTTACAACCTGCCAGGCAGTGGGAACTGGACCGAGCGCTCGGTGCGGCCCACAGGGGAGAGATGCTTGCTTGAGCCCGTTCATTTTTCACTTCGTGACACCCTGGTTTCCTTGCCTTTGTTTAAAAAAAATGAGTGCGAGTGTGTGTTCCCTACCCTTGCCTAAAACTGCAATATATCGAAGAATCACGTCCGCAAATCCTCTTTTCTTTCCTACCTTCCTTCCTTCCTTTCTTCTCCATGGTGATGTGTATTAGGTTGGTGATGTAGGTTCAGTGGAGTGCTAGCTACATTTTAGCATGCACTAACAAGCTAGTTGCGTTTACCATGCACTCAGAAGCTAGCTGCATTTACCATGCGTTCTCAAGCTAGCTGCATTTACCATGCACACGTGCTATTTACGCGTTTCCCAGCTGCAATGGCAGGTGTGGAGCGATGTTCCTGAATCACCGGGCATTGCCGTTACCTCAGTCGTCATTATTGGCGATTTCTTCCAGCTGAGGGGCACAGGCAGCAGCCCTGGGCTCAGACACCGATCACAGTCAGTGATATGAGCGCAGGCTCAGGGCTCTGAACAGGCCTGTTTAACAGCGGCCTCCCTGTCCCAGCTGTTCCCTTGGGCTGGGTCCCAGGCACCAGCACACAACACTCCGCATGGGCACCCCCAGCCTCTACGGCCACGGGGGCATAGCCCTTTTGTATAGCATCGCCTGTGCATTTACAACCAAGGTGTACTTGCTTTTCTAATTCCTGCTAACCAGTGCTGACCAGCAGTGTTGCTTTGCAGTGTTGGTATTTCAACCTGTACTGATGGATATTGTTGCTATGGTGAAGTAGAGCTGCAGTTACACGGCATAGTAGTGTCCCCTGTGCAGCTAGGCATGTGATGACACGAATAGCGGTATGAAATATTTCTAGAATATCTTTGGGTTTCATAGCATCAGTGAGTAACGTAGATGCGCTGCTTTGAATGAATTGTGGAAAATTATTCTGAAACTTGAAGTGGTATAATACTTGACGAAGGTGTGACGTCAAGTTGTTGCGAGCCTGGAGCCAATTGCTGTTAAGCAATCCTTGCAAGCTAGCGATTGTGCTGGAGGTCCCATTATGTCATCTGAATCGTCACTTTCTCCACCTGAGCATATTAATTGGGGATGATCCCTCTTCAGTGGTTCATACAAATAAACAATTTAAGTTTCTGAGTAATTTTCGGCGCTCATAATAATGCCTAGAAATCTGTGAATTCTCCACATGATTTTGCGTATATACGCCACTGTGTTTACATTGGATTTAGCAGTCCTGTCTATTAGGACTCTGAACTGCTAGGTGTGCAGTGGTGCGAGTCAAGAGGATGCAGGTTAAAAATGAATACTATTTATTAAACAATGTGCAATGCAGAAATAGAATGCCAATGTGGAAGGTCTAATATGAATGGCTATAGAGGTCGTATCAGTGAGTCTCCTCGAACCATTCCACGTTTCCCTCTATATACCCAGGCTTTACAGAAAAACAACAAATCATCAAATAAAGTGTAACTAGACTACAGCAACAACAATGTTCCGGCTGATGTTATCTCTCTAACAAACCTGGTTAACCTTTGCACAGCACAGCTAGATGGTGACTCACGGGTAAATTGCATTACCTGTGGTTTATTTCAAAATTGTATTTCAAGATCTTTATTCAGCACCCAGTGTACCACACCACTAATGACACCAAACTGTTTCCTACAACATTAGTTAAACACAAAATACTGTATGTAGAAAACACATCGTCTATACAATACTATTTCAACTTAAAACAGTTTTGGGAGTTTGCCACCTATACATCATTCCAATGAGATGGCAGAATTGTGCAGAGGCAGCACAATGATGGGTGCAATAGTCCTGTATTGGCGAGCACAGTCTTCATCAACCTTGCTGACCCTGTATCAACATGGTAAACCCAGTCTATTTACTTTTGGGGGTCTGCAGAGAGGCACACTTATGTAAAATGCCTTACAAAGCCTAAATAAGGTGCTTACCTCTCTTAACGAATAAATCTACACATACATGACAATCTCACCAATTGTCCTAAATCTTATTTCTGATGAGGGAACATTATATAGCCACTGTCCATGTTTTTTAGTGCTGTGACGTTAACCACTAACTTGTACATTTATGTGTACAGTACCATGATGAGCTGTGCTTCCTTGCTCTTGAGGACATCTGCACTAGGGCTGCCACTTATTTGTTTGATATAATAAACTACTATGTAATTAAAGGTTCAAAACATGTAATCCCATTGCCTTGGTGAAATAAGGACACCAGTTGCCCTCTGCACTCTATGTTGCACTCATGGGAGTGTTCAATATCAGCGACCGATAAACAACAAGCCATGTTATTGTTTTGTCTGGAGGGTGTATCGTTATGTAGCCAAATAATAAAGTTCATATGCGGGTCACGCTATCCATAGCCTGTTAGCTGTACATTCAAAATGGAGGTGCCAAGAAAAATTGTTACTCCACCTCCTGCCATTTGGAATATTCCAGGTTCTATACCTTTGGAGACAAGATAATAACAAAGGGGGAAGTCACCTACAACGTATTATACCCCCAAAGACCGATACTTTTTTCCCCTCGAATGGAGATTGGTCTGTTCAGTTTAGTTTAAGTCATGCCATTGTTGTGAATTAATGATTATTTTTTCTTTTGTTTGCACAATAGTTGATCTGCCAGTCTATTACTCTGAATGGCATCATTGACTTATGATCTTCCCTGGTTTTACACACGTTACACTTCGGATGCCTTTATTATTGAATAATTATGGGGCAGATATTCGCCAATACTTTTTACTCATGCATGGGATCTCGATTCTCTGAATATGTGAAAGGTTTAAGGTTCTGTTTTATGTCTATTTATTGCCGGGTTGCGGTCTGAAATGGTACATTCCAAGGCTAAAATAATTAGTTGTGTGTGTGTGTGTGTGTGTGTGTGTGTGTGTGTGTGTGTGTGTGTGTGTGTGTGTGTGTGTGTGTGTGTGTGTGTGTGTGTGTGTGTGTGTGTGTGTGTGTGTGTGTGTGTGTGTGTGAGAGTGTATGTGTGTGTTTCTGGAAGGCACTTAACATGCATGACATGTATTCCAGAAGGCAGGCGTTGCCACGGCAACTCTTGTAGGTCATAAGCCCCACATCGGATTTGATTGGCTGGCTGCGGAGAATAGCACACTGGAGAGATCAGTGCGCACAAAAGACAGCAAGTAACATTTGAGAGGAAGATCTTTGCATCTCCGACCTTGCAATCCATTTTGTGATGCGTATTATTTATTTTTTTAATTCCTCAGCTTTACACCATTCCTTTTGTCTTCCCCCCCCCCCCCCTCCACATAACCTCAGTGATGAATGAATTGAATATGAGGTCTTGGAGTGTCTGCCATTGATATCCTTTGCAGAGCCAGGGCATACTGCCAAGGGAATCATTGGGAAAAATACCCATCTATAATTTTAAGGAAATCTTTTCCTTCTTGCTGTCTTTGGCCTTTTCTCTGGTCTTATGAAGTGGCCAAGGCTTTGCATAAATGCGTGTGATTTATTAGCTGTGAAAATGAATAGCGGTTTTCATTTCATAATTTTAACACCGCTGCTCTCGATCTTGATCCCAGCTGTTGAATGTTGAAAGACGGCTTCAATTATGTTGCTTGTCTCCCTTTTAGTTGTTAAATGGTTATTTTTTCCCCTTCAGTTATGGCACACCTCAGCGCCGCCCTGCTGGCCATCTTTGTGAACTCCAGCCGAGTCTTCGGCTTTGAGCACGCTCCTGTCAGAGTAAATGAAATCCAGCAGTGAGAGGCCTGCAAATAATTTATTGCTTGCAGAGTGCGTCTGCAAAGCGGAGGACGGGGCGGTCTGCAGCAGTGCGTACTGATGAGCCAGCGAGTCCAGTACGTTGTGTAGGCCTTCAGAACGCAGGTCAGTGCGTTATTCACCTGGCTGGCCAGTCTTATTCCTTTTTCAATGCTGTGATATAGCTGGCTTCCGAAAAAAAAAAAAAAAAAAAACTCTGGACATCAGACACTGCCTGCCAGTCCGAGCTCAGGAAACCGAGACCACGCGCAAAGGCAGGCGGTCTTTGTTTCTGAGGCGGATGCCTAAAACGATCGGTGCATTCTGGGCCAAGATGAGATCATCTGTTTATTCACGTCACTCACCGCTGTTCTCGGGATTACTCTTGGCATTCCAAATGTCTACTTGATCCAGGCCAGCCTGAACCAAATCCATACTCAACCTTCATAACAAAAAAATCTGGCTTTATTCTGTGAAAGTGTACCAGACAATACACGAGCAGAATGTTTTTGCATATGCAAGAAGTTGCATAACTTGACATATTGCCAAGAATGAGCGTGTGATATTTAATGTCAGCTGTTCATTTTATTGACTTTTCCAGTCATAGGCCTATGGGTCAATTTTTGTGTTTAGTGCAGTGCAGCATATAGATGGGTAAATCTGTAAATCATGTGCCCCTATAGCACTCATAACACAAAGAAGAACCGGAATGGCCGTCGCATACAGTCCTGACTGTGCATAAATTGGGAAACTGGGGTTTAATAAGACCTGACTTGTGGGAATGTAAGGCATTAGAAGACTCATTGACTGGGGAGGGGGAAGGTGCCTGAGCCTCAGGTGAGCTTCACAGAGCGGCGGGAACGTCATTATTCCGACACCTCGGCTGCTGTTAACTGGAGCCAGGAGATTTGTTTCGGCTGCAGCATCCTTCCCGCGACCCGTGCGACACAAAACGGCTCTGAGCCATCCATCTTGTGCAATTAAATTAGCCGACTCTGAAGGAGCAGCACGCTCATCCTGTTTCAGAGCTTTATTGGGCTTTTCCCTCTCATTTTCCCAAAGGGGAAGGGTGTAACAAATGGCTACTGTTCATATTAAGCTTCATACTGTAATAACCCTGGGGGGAAAATGGGCTTTTGGTGTATTTTTTTTTTGTACCTGTGAATCTACTACATATAATAGTCATAATCATTTTTCTACATCATCTTACCACAATGTTGTGGCCGGAATCTGGTGTAAAATTGAACCCATGGGAATAGTTTTGAATGCACACCCCAAGTACACGTTTTGTGCTCCTTCTTAACTACACTTTTCAGCAATTCAGTTGCCCTTTCAGTCCCTTTGGCTTCTGAGTACCCACCACTGTTTGTTATACTGCGTTTAATTTGAGCAAAAATTCATAACATCCGTCGGTCACATTTTCCCTTAATTGGAAAAATATTGTGCCGCTGCAAAGTTTTACATGTGCACTGTCCTCATCGCTTGCCCACACATTAAGCCACAGAGCTGGGATAAATGTATCAAATCACACTGATGCTTTCAGACAGAACGTAGTGAGGTAGTGTGGAACACGACACATCCCTTGTCACGTCTACAATATTAACAGTGGAGTCTGAAGAGAAACCCAGTGGGGTGAGGATGTATGTGCTGTTCGTAGGCTTTCCAAATTGATCTCTAAAGAGGAGACCCATGCAGAATTAGCATTTGCTGTCCATGTTTGTATGTAGTCTCTGGCAGTACACGTTTTTTTATTGGGAATATGAGAAATGTGTAGTCTGCTGGCCGTAACGATGGGTGCCTTCAGAACCAATTGCTTTTCTGCCTGCTTGGCATAGCCGGGGGATGCAAATGCAGAAATTGTTTGAAAAAAGCTGGAAGTAAACTATAGCATAATTTAGTGATTCTCAGCAGCCCTGCCTTTAGCCTGCCTCTGCTTACTGCCAAAAAAATGTTTGTTTGTTAATGGTTGTTAATGTCGGGGTCTGATTTGCATTTATTTATTGATTTGTAGCTTGTTCATGACATGCCAAAAAGCATTTTACATCAATGCTATCAAATAAGTATCCGGTGCATTGCAAGTGTTCATAGCCAAAGGCTAATTAGTAACACCTGTCCCTGGGTACACTAAGGAAATCATAAATGAAACATTAATGAGTAAATTAGAAAGTGTCTTGCCTGTTTTCTATCAGAAGAATAAACAAGCAAATCTTATTATGAATGTGCACACCTATTATTGAAGTCCTACATATGAAATGTGTGCTCTTTCAGATGCCAGCACTTGGCTGATTCTAGTGCTTTGCCGATTTTAAAAAATCCTGCTTGTCAAGAATCAGCTGAAATGAATGGAGGCTGGCGTTGGCCCTCAGTGTTGAACCCTCAGATGTCTGGTCTGTGCATCGTCCGCTTGCTGCCATTCGCTTGTTTGCTTTGAGGATTCTCTTACTCGGACTGATTCATACGGCCTGCATTTCACATGTAGTCCATTCGCAGCACTGGGTGTGTCTGAGGGCATCTCCGATTAAGCTCATCCCCCAGGGTTACTGCCACCGACTGGAATTGATTTGCAACTCGCTGCCGTCTTACAACTTGCAGCCGTCCACTCAGAGCTGTCTGGATGCAAGCCAGAATAGGATTCAAACCCGGAACTGGATGCAAGCCAGATTGGGATTCGAACTCAGAGCTGTTCTGGATGCAAGCCAGATTGGGATTCAAACCCGGAACTGGATGCAAGCCAGATTGGGATTCAAACCCGGAACTGGATGGAAGCCAGATTGGGATTCAAACTCAGAGCTGTCTGGATGTGGGTCCGAGTCAGATTCAAGCTCACAGTCGGCTGGATGAGAGCTCGGTTCCCTGACCGCGCTGCCATCCTATGGGAAGTTATTCTCAGCCTCGGACTGCTCATCTTCCGGCATGCGGATTCAGCGTCTCGGGCGTAGTTCTCTGCAGAAGCCATTAAAGGCAGAGTCCCGGTGCTGTGTGCTTTGTCATCCTCAGAGCCCCTGAGCCGCGGGCTGACAGCTGAAGCATTGCACTGCTCATTAGGGGCCTGGTAATTGTCCCGCACTCTGCGCGGGGCCCAGAGGCGGCCGGCTCATGGTAATGAGGGAGTCCGACCGTGCAGTTTCTGCTTGGACCAGAGCCACGGCCGTAAACGACCGACTTCCGGATCGAAAGCTGGACCCGAGACCCAAGACCCACTCCCGTTCTTCCGGACCGATATCCCGCTAGCCACGGGAGGCGGGTGGGGTGGAAGCGTCTTTGACCTCAGCTTTGCGCTTTGAAGAGCAGCAGTGTTTTACCTTCAGGGGTTTTTCCGGAACCGTCCATTGGTCTCCTCTAATTGAGGCTCAGTCGATACGCCGAGGTGCGGCCTCGGCGCAGGTAGCCCGCTTTCATCTTGCTGCCGTTTTTTTTCCTAGCGGCCTACAGTAATGGCACCAGCAGGAGAACCATTTTGGCTCTTGCTTGATGCTGTTAAAATGGTATTTACAAGCACAGTTGGCTACCCTTGTTAATAAGCATGAGCTGGGAATGGATTTACTGCACGTTTGATAGGTCTGTGCGATATGAGGCAAATATGCGTTGTGTGATAACGTTGTTGAATATTGCGATGACGATATGACTTGATAAATAAACAAATATTCAAGTGTGCACAGTTCTAATGTATTTCACCGTTAGGTACATTACTATAGACCTCAGCCAATGAATAGCCTCTGCCCACTGAATGAAGAATTAATGTAATATAATATATATGAATTAATGCATTATTTCAATGTGCTTTTATTGAGAAAATTGCACATGAATAGCCAATCAATTTAACTGAACATCATTTTAAATAGATTCACTGTTCATTGTAGTTCAAGCTGTATTTAGTGATGTGTTTATCCCGGTGATGATAAATATGATATATCGTGCAGTCGTAGCATTTTATCTGTACCTTATCTGAATGGTATGGTTAAATCATCCCCATCCAAATGCCATGGCAATTGAATTGTAATGCCGCAGTTAAGGTGTAAGCTCAATAAAAACCGCTTGCCCATTCACCCCTATTTGTTTGGAGCACTCTCCCTTTACAATTTGTGCCTGAAATGGGGTAGTCTGATTTAACATATTCTCTGTAGGCCCATGCCAATATAGATATTATTCAGTTGCAAACACAAAGCAGGCTAGAAGGGGAACTGTATCGATGATCAGTGGCTCTGAAAGTACTCTCTTGCTGCATCTTTACGGATTCTCTCATTTGTCAGCCTGGAATCACTGCTTTGATCGATACTTATTAAGCAACATAATTTGGTTCCAAATCAATCATGTGGACTTGGCTTCGCACTGGCTTTGGGTGTCCGCCAGTGTACGTCACGGCTTCCTGGGGCAGGAGGGTTTCATCAAGTCCAGCAGACATCTCACGGTCTGCGTATTGGGAGTTTACTGCATTTAATACATTTCTTAGCAGGTGTATGGTCTCATCCAGCTGACCTTCTGTGTGCTTGTGAAGAAGCATTTGAATGTGGAACATTCAAAGTGGCATGGAAATGCTCGTTATTTTACTATATAAGCCACAGCCCAAAGTATTATTATAATAGCTGCCGGTTAGTCTTTTTTCCAAGCATTTTGAAGGCCGCAACTTTTACCGCCACATTGCCGTTTGGACTATTTGCTAAGAGACTTTAATTAAAAAACCACAGACCAGCATACCTAAATAACATGTCCAGCAGCTTTCCAGCATTTGTTCCAGCTGCATTACAGATGCCCGATTAGTTGGTACAAATTTTAAACATTGAGTTCAACATCAATTTTTACTGTTACCACTGAAAATGTTTTGGCGGATTTGTGTTCTCTCTAAATATTTTCCCTCCTTGCTCTTCTCCACATCAGGAATGCGTGCGCACAAAGAAATATTTACGCTATCACAGAGCAGATTCATAACTGCCGACCCCGTCGGCTCTGCAGCCTGTAATCATCTGAAACGCGAATTGCAGCTTTAAAAGAAAAAGAGCGGGCTTGTCAGGAGGAGAGCAGGGCAGAAAAGAGGGATGGTGAAAAATTAATGATGCTTGCAAAAAGGAATTCAGAGTGGGGAAGGGAGAGATGATGCCTGTCCCAGGCATCTGAGTTTTTCTGCCGAGGGACGGGCAGCTTTGTGGAGACCTCGTGGATAAGGCTCCGAGTGTGTCGGATTTGGTCAATGCTCCTGGTCGGGTGGATGGTTGCACGCCTTTTTGACCTGTCGGTGGAATGGGAGGAAGGGGACAATGACCATCAGGTATTGGCAATAGTAGGGGTTTGTCTATCTGAAGCCAGTACTTTGACCGAGGGAATGGAGTCCAGTTGGATTGAAGATCAACCAAGTCCCTTTTCCGTCCTTCGATACATCGATTCAGTTTTCATTAGTTTGAAACAGGACCAATCGTCAATTATAAACCTTTGACCCGATTACCCTTGAAATTACATCGCCCCTACACCCTCATCCCCAGCTGCCTACTGACCCAGCGAGGACACCCTTTAGTTTGAATGTGTAGCTGTTTTGCATCACAAAACGTGGGTACCCCACCCGCAGATGCATCTCCCAGGGGTTGACCCTGTGAGTGACCTGGTGTCCCCAGTCTTCTGGCAGGGAGTGTTTAGATGGCTCTCTCATATGGAGAGGTTCTCCCGAGGGCACGGCCACTACCTTTTGGGGGAAAATGAATGTCCCTGCATGTCCTTTACTCGACCCATTAAAGGTGAAAAGTATTGACCTCTCACACATCCTAATTTCCACAACTAAGAATTTTGGTACCTAGGGCGTGCCTTCATGGGAAAATTGCTTTCAGGCAGCCAGTCATGGCACTGGGGAGGACTGGGAGACATGTGGCTAACCAGTGATGTAAAAGCAGTTCTTTAAACCTTGAAACCACCAATTCATGCGGATTGTTGGCAGCCTTTGAGAGATTTGTCTTTGCAACCATTTTGTGGCAATGCAAGTGGCTATTTGTGCCGAGGTCTCACACCAGGACTTGATGTTAGGATTCTCCTTTTCTAACTATTGCGACCCAGGAGTGTGAACAGAACAGAGCGCCAAGTTCATCAACCTTTTTGTTTCTGCACCCGGACTTGGAACCTACAAAAGCGTATTGGACCACAACCGCCTGATTGGTGAAGGTGCTGGTGTCATTTAATACTGCAGCTGTTAGCCGCTAAAGCTCAGTTCCCCCCCGGATTCGCTGTGCCTCATATGAATAATACAGGAGCCAGTTGGAGTTTGCTGTTCTTGGAACCACTCTCCCAGGGCTCCCAGCCCAGGCATTTATACCATCCTTTCAGGCCCTTTTTGAAAGGCTCATTAAAGACATTTTCTACAGGCTGGGGCATTATGGGTAGATTGCATAACTCAACATTGCTGAACAAATGAAAAAAGAAAAAAAGAAAAACTGGAAATACTTCACCAGTGTTCTAGGGAAAGCAAACTTGAACCTAAATGAAAGGATAAAGGGGAAAGTTTGTTGCTACAATTCAGACTAATAGAGAAAAGGGGCTCTTGCCTCAAGCCTCAGTCCTACATAACCATGAGGGCCTGCTCAGCGATTGAGCCACCTGTCATTTTTGTAATGTCCTCATCGTCATGAGACTGGCCCCCAGGGGAGGTAGCTTCGGAAGTTTGGCAGGAGGAAAGGGTAGCGAAGTCGTCACTGGTTTACCTTTCTCGTGACTGAGTTCTCATCTCTATAGCCTTGGCTGGGGGAGGGGGTAGTGAGGAGGTGAGGGAGGTCACCATGGTAGCTTGTTAGCCATTGTGTGGGGGTACACTGTGGAGGGGGCTGACCGGGTCAATGGGAAACTGCTTAGATTCCTCCTCCTCACAGGGTTCACAGTGATGGTGGAGGGGGAACCGGGAATGAAACAGAGAGGCCCGGTTACCTGCAAGGGCTATTTTTGTTCTTTCCACCCCCTCAATTTCTCTGCGTCTGTCAGTACTGCTGTTCTCACCTTTTTCTCGAGTCCTCCTTCATTTCGTCAGAGGGGAGAATGAAGGCCTCCCCTTTTGCAATGTGTGTGTGTGTGTGTGTGTGTGTGTGTGTGTGTGTGTGTGTGTGTGTGTGTGTGTGTGTGTGTGTGTGCGGGTGCGGGAGAGACAGAGACAGAGACAGAGACAGAGACAGAGTGCATTTCACGCTCTGTAGCTGAAGCTTGCGAGCTACAGCAGAACGTGCAGAGACTCCCGCACCTGCTAAATAAAGCAAGCCTAACTTCACCAACAGTGTACAGCCATCTAGTGGCAGGCCAGACAGGTTAGGCTTTAACCCCACCGACTGCATAATCCCTCTGCTCCCTGCAAGCCCTGTGAAACGGGCTTCCACTGGCAAAAATGCCAAATGTTAAAAAATATAAATAAAAATGCATCTTGGAACATGTGTGCACCCGCCAGGGTTAAGCAGGAGGTCGCAGCCCTGTGAAGTAAACCGTATAAATATCGCCCTGTGTTCTGCTTGTTCAGCGCTGGCCAACTTTGCTGTTTTAGTTTCAGAGTTTTACACCTGGCTTTAGTGTTATTCCAGGTGTTTGGTCACCGCAGCTGTAAGTCGCACACATTTTTCTCACCACACACGTGCGAACGCAAGCACACACGCGCAAATGCTCGCATGCACGCGTGTTAATTCTTGTATCCACACTGAAGTTTGTATCACACTTAGTACTTGATGTAGTTCTTTGCAAAGGCTGTATGAGTTGATAACATTTAAATTAAGACTTTCTTAGCCTGCCCCCTACTGTTGCTCATGGAACATTGTGAACCTATCTCTCAGTTTTTATCAGTTCTGATGGGGGAAAATGGACTTGAAATATACTTGCCTACAAATAAAAATGCATCCGATGTCAAATAAATTTTGATTAAGTGCTCACGCAAGTGTTTAAGCTCTAAATTACAGACTAGCCCAATTAAATGTACCATTCTAGATTCACTTTTGTCAAAATAGTTTGGTTCACACTGCCCCCAGTGGCAATACAGAGTACTATTTTTATATTGTCTCTCAAATGTAATTGAGAATTACTAATAATTAGCATTAAGCATTTTTTTTATAACCTCATGCAATTTCCTGTTTGATTGCATTTGCATGGAAGGATTATAACTGCCACCACGGAGTACTTGATTGCTTTAAAAATCATTTTAAATATAATTTTGCTTGCTTTTTAAAATAGTTTTTCACACAATTTAATAACTGTCCTATTCACACATTATACCAATTTCAAAAACTTGTTATTGGCCCGACTTGATCAGTTATATCACAAGAGAACAGGTATTCTCAATATGTATGGGGTAATCCCCAAACTAAATGGTGGATATGTCTGTTACTGTTAGGCATGAAATATGTCTTTTGCTTAAGTGCCAGTCGTTACACATTTATTTGAAGCATGTCATGTTTCTAATTTTATATGAATGTTTGTTCTGAAATTATTTTGTACGATTAAACGATGATTAAGTCACTTGTTAACAAACACAATCTTTTTAAATGCTTTGCTTTAATGCTTTTTTTTTTTTTAAATATGAAAGTTCTTGGATTCAATTAAATATAGATTCATTAAATATCCACCTTTGTGCTTAGATGGGTCCATGTGCCCTTCTTGCCTAATTTTCTTGGTTGCAGTTCATCAAATGGCCAGTTGGTGTCTCTGTACACTTTCTGCAAAATCTCACCATGTGCTTTCTCCCATCACTCTAATGAAAACACGCACATTCTTCAATATGTTTAATTATCTGGCTTGAGTGTGTATTCAAGAGAAAATTTTAGAAATGTTCTAAGCAAACGCGTTATTTTATTAATTAAAAAATGAATGGTCACACCATGTAGTTTTATAAAAGAATCAGCCAGTTGAGTTGAATGTAATGTTGAATGTAAAGTCTTGTGTGTTGTTGTTTCAGACTGCGGGGTATGACCGGGTCGAGGCCACACTAGAGCACCAGAAGAGAAGCCCTTCCTGTAACTCTCCTGCGTTTGGTGAAGACCAGTCCCGCTCTTTGGAACACTTTGGGGAAAGAGACTTACCTGCACGGTGCTACAGTCCCACAGTGGGAGGCTGCTGAGATCGCCTCACGATGATTACCTCAGAGCTGCCAGTTTTACAGTGAGTGTTGAACATATTTGTGCGTATCGTCTGTGGACGTGCAAGTTCTGCTGTCCTTGTTGGTGAGAGTGGTCGTCGTAGGTCTCAACGGTTGCTTTTTGTTTCCTAACTCTGAAATGGTGTGTTTAGGCATGTTTACGTATGCTGGGCTTCAGCTGGCACATGCTCATAATGCCTGCACGTGGGTTTGGGGTCGCAGTGTGGAGTGTTTGATCTGCTTGGACACAACCTGTGTTCCCCTTCCACTGTGCTGTGAGCGTGCGTGTGTGTGTGTGTGTGTGTGTGTGTGTGTGTGTGTACTTGTGTGCATGTTGGTGGGTGGGTCTGTAGGTTCCTGTTAGTAGAATGTATGTGTTTGTTTTTACACCAATGTGAGTGAGTGAGTGTGTTGTGTGTTTGATGTTCTGTGTGTGTGTGTGTGTGTGTGTGTGTGTGTGAGTGTTTTTGACGTTGTGTGTGTGCGTGTGTGCGCGCACGCCTGTCTCTGAGCAAGAGAGACTGTGTGCGTGAAGTGCATGTGTGTGTTTGATGTTCTCTATCTGTGTGTGTGTGTGTGTGTGTGTGTGTGTGTGTGTGGGGGGGTGTGTGTGTGTGTGGGTGTGTGTGTGTGTGTGGGTGTGTGTGTGTGCGTGTGTGCGCGCACGCCTGTCTCTGAGCAAGAGAGACTGTGTGTGCGCGTGAAGTGCATGTGTGTGTTTGATGTTCTCTATCTGTGTGTGTGTGTGTGTGTGTGTGTGTGTGTGTGTGTGTGTGTGTGTGTGTGTGTGTGTGTGTGTGTGTGGGTGGGTTTCCATGTGTTCTGGCCTCAGGGCCTGTGTCTGTGCTCTGACCCTCTTTTCTCTCACAGGGACCCCAGTAATGAGTCGGGCCCGGCGGAGACGGTCAGCCTCAGCGTGAGCGTCAGCGAGCTGGACGACAGCGGGGAGATCAAGGGCAAGAAGAAGAGGGGGAGGCCCGGGAGACCACCGGTACGACCCCCTCAGACCTGCTGGGGCGGGGCATATACCCCCCATTTCATCTGTTTCCCAGGGAGCTCACCCTCATTGGTCTGTGCTGAGAGGGTGGAGTCTTGCTGAGCAGGCCTGGAGGGGCTGGGTATTTATAGAGGTTTGGGTGGGGGGGTGATCTGTACTTAAAACTGGCCTTAAGACATTAATTATCCACCATTCTGAACTCATTAGTGTGCAGGAAGTAGGCCTCCTTTGTTGTGTTACAGAGCCCATATACTTTTACATGCAGCCCTGGTTAAACGGCTGTAAAGCCATGGGGCCCAACAGGAAACTGTGTATGCCTTCCCCTCAGAAATCAGTGGTCTGTTCCTGTCCCCCACTGACATGGCGGTGAGGAGGTTCTTTATCAGCAGCTTCCTGCTGGCAGCTGAATGTATTCCAAAGCAGAGCCGCCAGAAACTGCAGGAAATGGAAGGCCGTTGTGTGTGTGTGTGTGTGTGTTACGTTTCTGAAACTTATGTAAGTATGTATGTCGTTGACTCTTCGCCTCCCCATCTGTAGACGGCCAATAAGAAGCCTCGGAAGACCCCTGCGGAGAAGTCCCAGATGGGACCCCCTCGGGGGCGGAAGGCCAACGGACTGCCCCAGCAGAACGGCGAGGGGGGCGACCCCGTAACCCTGTTCGAGGTGGTCAAGATGGGAAAGAGCGCCATGCAGGTGCCCATTTTAACCCCTCCGCGGTCTCAATGCATCACACTGCTGACCCAGGCCCCTCTGTTTCTGCTGCACGGTCTCCAGACTGGTCCCGAGCACATTAAAGGCCCGCACCCATTAGCTTTCTTCTCCTGGCTTTAGTATCTAAAACGCCCACAAAAGGTTTGGAAAGAGCAGTGAGGATGGGTTTTTGAAAAGGCCCTAACCATGCCCCCGGAGCGCCCCGTGCCCTATGGTCAGCTCTCTGTGCTAACATTTAGCAACGGGATCTGGTAGTAGGCAATTCATTCATTTTTACTTTAACCAGTATGGAACACAAATCGAAACCTCCAAAATGATATGAAAAGCTCAATAACACTATAAATACTGCACCTCAAAGTCACAAAGCTAATCGCAGGAATGTGGTACTAAATTCAAACTGCACTGCTGTCTGAGCCGTGATGGTGACAAACTGAAAATCAACTGTAAGTTTAACCGTAAGTAGTTACCAGTGCTGCAAATGACAGCATTGACCATTTGATTAGCTACAAAGCATGCTAATACAAAGGATGCTAAATGTGGGCAATGATTTGGTTATATCTGCAGTATAGCATGGATGCATTTCTGAGATCTGCAGTGCAGTTGCTTATGTGAAGTACAGTGTTTATACATTTCCTCTCTTTGCAGTCTGTTGTTGATGACTGGATTGAGTCCTACAAGCAAGACCGAGATATAGCACTTCTCGACCTAATCAACTTCTTCATTCAGTGCTCTGGGTGTAAAGGTAATTTCTCTTTTTGTTGTTGCCAACTCTTTCTGTATTTCTTTATTTCAGTTTTGAAGTCCCAGTAAGAGAAGTAAATCGATTGGGGTTTCTGGAAGCAGAGTTTATTGCTTCTGCGTGCCTGACTTGAATCATAGACCAAGATGCTAACATCTGTGTCTTTTCAATTACAGGCACTGTAAGAATCGAGATGTTTCGCAACATGCAAAATGCTGAAATTATCCGGAAAATGACAGAGGAATTTGACGAGGTAATTCTTTGTTATGATGTGGCACTATCTGGTTGGTTGACGTGTGATGGTGGGAATCTGTCCGCTTTGGAGTGAAATCTTGGCCTGGCTCGTCAGTGCAGTGTGCTTTCGATCATAGGATGCAAAAAATGGATTGTTTGAAAATATTGATAGTATATTGAAATATTTATAGTAGCTGCCATTTCATAATTCAGTGGTATGTGACCTCTGCTGCTACTTCATTAAATGCGTTGTTGATATACTGCACATACAGTTGTCTCAAGTTATTGCTAATAGGGTGGGTGGTCAAGACCATGCCAGCCTCATTTTGCCTTGTTAAGGCTTTCACATTAAAAAAAAAAGATTAATGTTCTTTAATTGAGTCTTCATATCCGCTGACATGTTTTATAGATCGGATGAGCTCTCTCGTGAACGTTTGACTCTTGAATGGAGAAAAGCAGTCTCTGGTAATTAATTTAGAGAGCAATCGATAATTCGTTTGCGAAGCATTTGACACAAATAGCCTTTTGAGGGATGCCTGGAGCCAGGATTTCCTGGGTCTAAATGAGTGTTGATTTCAGAAAGTGCTGTGTTATCATCGGCTGAGGGTGTGATTCTGGCACCTGTCAGTATGTTGATCCAATATTACGTCTTCTGAGCTGTTTGCAGTCATCTCGTCCCAGTACAAACAGAGCAGATATTTCCGTCTGACACAGTGGTTATGTGCTAAATGTTTTCCCTCCTCACGCATCTCAACGATTGAATCATTTGCTGATTGCGTCATTTGGCCCAATGATTCATTCCGCTTTTTAAATTGTGAATCCAGGACAGCGGTGACTACCCCCTCACCATGCCCGGGCCACAGTGGAAGAAGTTCCGCTACAACTTCTGCGAGTTCATCGGGGTCCTGATCCGGCAGTGCCAGTACAGCATCATCTACGACGAGTACATGATGGACACGGTCATCTCGCTGCTCACAGGGCTGTCCGACTCCCAGGTCCGAGCCTTCAGGCACACCAGCACCCTGGCAGGTAGGAGACCGCGCCCGCAGAAGCGCGCCTCAACCAGGTGCCCCCCCCCGGTCCTGTGGTGTTCTGTGGGGTTCTGATTGGACGGTGAGCCTATGACCTGCAGTGCCCTCCATAATGTTTGGGACAAAGAGTCACTGGGGGGGGCGAGCTTCACTCTTTCACTTCTTGACCTGCTTTTATAGTTCCAATTATGGGTCGCATGTAGGTGTTGTACGCGTTGTTTTTTTTTTTGGTCTCCATCGCACGTGCAGCCATGAAGCTGATGACGGCCCTGGTGAACGTGGCTCTGAACCTGAGCATCAACCAGGACAACACGCAGAGGCAGTACGAGGCCGAGAGGAACAAGATCGTGGGGAAGAGGGCCAACGAGAAGCTCGAGCTGCTGCTGCAGAAGAGGAAGGAGGTGAGTAATCCTTCAGATTGAGTTCTCCCACTCTCCCCTAATCATGTGACCCTTCAGATTGAGTTCTCCCACTCTCCCCTAATCATGTGACCCCTCAGATTGAGTTATCCTGCTCTACCCTAATCATGTGACCCCTCGGCTGAAGTTCTCCCAGTCCCATAATCATGTGACCCCTCGGCTGAAGTTCTCCCAGTCCCGTTGACCGTGTTCCCCCCCACTATCCCGTAATCATGTGACCGTTCAGATTCTCCCAGTGCCATTATCATGTGACCCTTTGAATTGAATTCTCCCACACCCGTAAACAGGCAACCTGTTGCCCAGTCCTTGAAACATGCAAAGTGTACTAGCATAGCTCTAGATTTAACCAACAGTAAAGAATACTGATATTCTATTAATAGAAGCCTTTTCTGTTGGGTAACATAACTTTAAGTTGGTACTGTAGTACTCGGATACATTGATTTGATTTTTAATGGTCATTGTGGTTTTGGTACGGATAGTTAGGTGCAAGTGGTTTCCTGGTTGTTGTTTTATAAAACGTGATAAGGCCCGACTGGAGTCGACTTAACGCTGCCGTCGTTCCTCTTCACAGCTCCAGGAAAACCAGGACGAGATCGAAAACATGATGAACTCCATCTTCAAGGGCATATTCGTCCACCGCTACAGGTACGCAGAGGGGGCCGTGCGTGGAGCCGGTTCTCCTCCCGACGGTTGCGTTTCGCCTTCCGCCCCGTTGAGGTCCCCGGCTCAATCTCTCTCTCTCTTTCGCGGGCCATTGCCAGGGACGCCATCGCGGAAATTCGAGCCATCTGTATAGAGGAGATCGGCATGTGGATGAAGATGTACAGCGACGCCTTTCTGAACGACAGCTACCTGAAGTACGTCGGGTGGACTCTGCACGACCGGGTGAGTTTCCGCAGGCCCCTTCCCATCATGCTCACTGCTTCACGCCATTGGCATTCCGGTGCCTTCTCCACCGCTGGGAGGCCTCTCTAAGGAGAGTTTATAAACGTGACATGACTTTATAAGCTTTGACTTACGATGTACTATTAGCCGCTGCCCCGTCTCCATTCCTATTGAAGTGTAAATGGGTCAGTTAGGGTCTGTGTAATGAGGAAAAGCCTAGCATTTTACAAGACTAAATTACTGGGAGCTGAGGCATGGCCTACATGCAGCAAGGGAGCACCGGGGTTTGAAAGTAGGCTGTTTAGTCTTCATTTATTCTTTTTTTAATCCCCCAAATTCAAATAATCTAGTGAGGGCAGTGTTTCATATGGGTCTGATGAGATCACCGTTTCAAACTCCTTCATCTGGTGGGATAGCCGTTTCAGGTTGAGATGTGGACTTGGAGTTCACGTTTTGCTCATGGCCGTTGTTTCCTTCACAGCAAGGTGAAGTGCGGTTGAAGTGCTTGAAAGCCCTCCAGAACCTCTACACAAACCGGGAGCTCTTTCCAAAGCTGGAGCTCTTCACCAACAGGTTCAAGGTACGAACACACGGACAGACATAGAATTTGCAATGACACTGTGAAACCTGATAACTGCTTGCTTCCTCTTTCATTTTAAACATAACTGGATTGCTAATATTGATCAGCCATGTAGGTTAACTCGAGTAGTGGTCATTACAGCCTTCCTAAGGCTCTTATTTGTAGTTCCTTGTTACCTCGCATTGAGTCCTGTGGCGTTGCTATAGAATTGGGTAAATAAGACTTCCCTTAGGATACTGCACCGTGTAGCCTCAACTAAAAAACATTGAATGCAGATCCTTTCTGAATGTAACTCACATCATTTCCTGAACTGATAATTATTGTGAATTCGGTGGGGTTGGTTAGAGGTTAGGGTTGCTAAAGTTGTGAAAACATGTTCTTTCATTCAGGATCGTATTGTGTCGATGACCCTCGACAAAGAGTATGACGTAGCAGTGGAGGCCATAAGACTGGTGACGCTAATCCTGCAGTGAGTATTGTAAAGACTGGACTTTCTGTAATCTGGCCCATGACACTGAATATTCCCGATCGTATCTAACTGTTAATGTTGCCATTGTTTTAATATTTTAATACCCCTGCATAATTGTGTTAATACTGTTCTTTTATTTTGCTCGAATTTGTTTTATGCTACGTGAAATGACTTTGTGTATGAGAGAGGTGCTACAAATAAGTGATGATTATTATTATTATTATTATTATTATTATTATTATTATTATTATTATTACTCTCATAGTGGTAAACCTAGCTGTATTCCCTTGCTTCTGTCCATCCTTCTGCCTGTCACTACTCCCTGTGTTCTGCCCTGTTACGTTTTTATTTTTTTCCGCCCTGATCGGATTGGTTGGCCATTTCAGGGGGAGTGAGGACGCCCTGTCCAATGAGGACTGCGAGAACGTCTACCACCTGGTCTACTCCGCCCACCGGCCAGTTGCCGTGGCGGCGGGAGAATTCCTCCACCGGAAGTGAGTTCCCTCCCTCACAGCCCCGCCTCCTCCGACCTGCCATTGGACCACAGGGTCCCAATCAGCTCTCCCTTTCATCCCTCGCTCTTTCCGCACCCCGCTGCTCTCGTTACGGCTCTCTCTGATCCCGCAGAGAGCTGCTGAGACCACCCTTTTAAGGCCTCATTATTTTTTAGGTGCTTCCCAGCTTGTGAAACTGCCTCAGATCACAGAATCGCATGCAAACAATGCCGATTAGTGGGGCTTTTTAATGTGTCCATAAATATTTGTGCACATTTAGCACACCCCAGGCCTTTTTTTGATGCTGAAGGAATGTAAATTGTTTTTTCCCCTTCGTCATGCTGAGTGCAAATTATGAAGTTCACGGCTGTAAAGGGTTTTTGTACCTTTTCAGAGTAATTGGTTTTGGCCGTTTGTTTTTAAATGAAGGACTTTATGTTTGTTTTTAAGTGCCTCAGTCCGTTCCTACTATAAACGTGTCCTTTAATCTCCAAATCAACATTTTCTGGCTGTATAATAAATGTATAATGGAAGTGAAACGAACATTGTGCATTATCACGCACGCCCAGATGGTGGCACCACTGTGCCATTTGAATTGTTTTTGTTTTGCCCTTTATAATGATAAACATTATGCTTTACTGGGTTATTCTGTGATACTGGTAGGCTTACATTAAAATGACTCTTGAAGCTCTAACGAGTGTCATGGTAAGTAGTGGTTTGTCAAATATGTTTGTGCTTTGAAAGTTTGAATGTAAAGATGAACAGTGGTTAGAATGTGATAAAGATGAATAAGAGCTTGTATGTGGGCTCCACTGAATGTTTGTGGGTCGGTGGAGGATGGTTGTGCTTGTTATATTGTTTGTGGTTGTGAGGGGCTGCTCTGGTTGTGGTCCTCAGCAAAATTTTAGGTTTTGAGGGAACGATTAGGTTGCGGGCATCTGCTCAGTTTCAGGTGTTGAGGGAGGTGGTCAAGTTGTGGGGCAGCCGCCTAGTGGCTAAGATAGATAACTGGGACCCAGAAGGTTGCTGGTTCATGATTCAAGATGAGATTCGCACAGCTGTTTGGCCCTTCAGCAAGGCCCTTAACCTAGCATTGCTCCAGGGGGATTGTCCCCTGACTAGTTTAATCAACTGAAAGTCGCTTTGGATAAAAGCGTTGGCTAAATAACAAATTAGTGTTCTTATTGTGGTGGTTTGTTCTATTAAGTTTTGAGCAGGCGGTCCTGGTTGCGGTTGCGGTTACATCAAGGTGCTCAGGCTGTGGTGGTCGGCTGAATTTGTGCTCGAACTTTGTCTCATAATAATAATATGTCTCCAGGTTGTTCAGCAGACACGACCCCCAGGCAGAGGAGGCCCTGGCCAAACGCAGAGGCAGAAACAGCCCCAATGGAAACCTGATCAGAATGCTGGTGCTCTTCTTCCTGGAGAGTGAGGTGAGCCACACACTTAACACTTGGAGCAGAGAGAAATAAATAAACAATGGGATTAGTATCCAGAAGGTCACCGGTTCAAGGCCACCATGTCCGTGACCTGAATTTTGTTTTTAATTATACAACTTTATAAATGTGTCTGATTAAATGTGTATAATCTACTGTAAGCGCCCTGTAAATAACAAAGTATTTGTGTGTGTGTGTGTGTGTGTGTGTGACAGCTGCACGAGCATGCGGCCTACCTGGTGGACAGCCTGTGGGAGAGCTCCCAGGAGCTGCTGAAAGACTGGGAGTGCATGGCAGAGCTTCTGCTGGAGGAACCTGTGCAGGGGGAGGAAGGTACTGGAACGTTCTGGAACGTACCCCTTTCTTTCTCATTAAATAACTCATTGCTAAAACAAGACACTCACTGGCACTTTTTCATATAATGCAGTTTGTCTAGGGAAAATAGCATTTGGCATTTCAAACTGAAGAGTGCCGTGTGCGACTTTATTCACTTCTTTGTATTCCACACTCCTGAGGCCTCACACAGTGCTCAGCCTTATGGCTTCTAGCCAAATTGTGAGGTGAAAGTCATGGATAAATGTGTTCCTCTACTCCCCGACTCTCTCTCCCCACAGTGCTGTCGGACAGGCAGGAGAGTGCGCTGATCGAGCTAATGGTCTGCACGATTCGGCAGGCAGCTGAAGCACACCCCCCTGTGGGACGGGGGACGGGGAAGAGGGTGAGTGCAGCCTCACCAGCCCGGGCTAGCCAGGCTAACGTTGCTCCAGCGCTAACGGACGCGTTCCCATTCTAAGCGCTTTGCATTGAAATGGTCCCCACTGCCTGTGTATGTCCAGGGGGCATTCATTTTTATTTTAAATTGCTTGAACATTTTAAAAAATACCCGCAGGTGGTGTAAAGGTTTTCCTCCTTCCTGTCTCCAGGTGCTGACGGCGAAGGAGAGGAAGACTCAGATCGACGATAAAAACAAACTGACGGAGCACTTCATCATGGCCCTGCCCATGCTGCTGTCTAAGGTATGAGCCGCAGTCTGCGCTAACACGTGCACACACACACACACACACACACTTTAGCGTAGGGGATGTGTGTATGCCACCTGCCGTGCTGACCCGCGCTGTCTCCATGCCGTTGCAGTACCAGGCAGACTCTGAGAAGGTGGCTAACCTCCTGCAGATCCCCCAGTTCTTCGACCTGGACGTGTACAGCGCTGGCAGGATGGAGAAGGTGAGCGCGTGGCTCTCAAGCCCGCAGCGGTGACGAAGTGTGTCCTGCACTTTATCTGACCTGTGAATCTGAAGCCTGGTGCCAAAGATGGAGAACATGCCTTATTTTATCTCTTGGGAGTCTTAAAATAATTAGCTGGACTATGGCTCTCGTCACATTTGAGAATGGGTGGAGCTCAGTTTGTCGGTTAGCTTTATTTTTGCCTTCAACAGCACCCTGGGGGCAGAGGGTTGTGTCAAACGGGTAATCTTGCATTGTAATCTCATGCCTGTATGTTTGCTAATCAAATGGGGGGTGGGGGGGTTCTAAGAAGAGAGCGGCCTTGTTAACAGAAAAGGCAGCTCTGCCTCCCAGCAGATTTAGTTGGTTAGTTTAATTGTTTCATCCAGACCAGGGTTCAAGGCTCACCTGTTTGTTTTGCTTACTTCTAGCATACAATAATACATAATATTTTTCCGCTCAGTCCAGGGGGTTTGGGGAAAGGCAATCTTAACTGAAATCGGTCTGTTGGAAATGGGGAAAACGCGGAGAGAACTGAAGTTATTTAGCCGTTTTAATACACTTTAATCAACGTAATATTTGCTCTTACCTTTAAAAATAAATCGCAAGTAAGCAACAAATCAGCTAGCTGGCGTTGCTAGACCTACGTCGCATCCATTGTATTAAGGCGTGGGTGGCGATCTAAATGGGATGTTCATTTAAAATCGCTCGACGGTAAACGTTTGTCCCCTCTTCCCCACCTATCCCGCAGCACTTGGACGCCCTGCTGAAGCAGATCAAGTTTGTGGTGGAGAAGCACACGGAGGCGGAGGTGCTGGAGGCCTGCAGCCGCACCTACAGCACGCTGTGCAGCGAGGAGTACACCATCATGAACCGCGTGGACATCGCCCGCAGCCAGCTGGTGGACGAGATGGTCGACCGCTTCTGCCACTCCGTGGAGGACCTGCTGCAGGAGGTAGGGGATGAGATGAGATACACCCGTGGGGTAATTTGTCCTTTTTTAACCTCATCCTGGTTACTGGTTGCCACAGTGCAGCGCCCAGAGACCAACTCCAGTTCTGAGGCCAGTGCCTTTTCAAGGGAAATGGAAGGAGCACACCTAACCTAACATTTGTGTCTTTGAGTGTTGGAGCGTGGGAAACCGGTGTGTGAATGTGCCAGGTGGGATTTGTGAATGGTAAAGCGGAAGCAAGGAAGAACCGTTCTGTAGTGTGCCGTCATTACTGAGGCAAGGCACAACCTGTTCACATGAAAGGGCTGAATTAGCTCCTCAGCCAATCTTCCTCTTCTATTTTTAAACCTCAGAGAAACATTTGCTAAACACTGCATGAGTCATGGTGGCTCAGATGTAACATGCCCAGTGTAATCACCTTATTACAGATCACAGACCCTGCAAGATTACTTTTTTCTTTTCTTTTTTTTCTTGAAGTCCTTGTTCAGCCACAAAATGCAGGATGCTCTTTCAAATTTATAAGCAGTAAATAAACATTTCCTTTTGATGTATAGTATGTTGTTGCCAAATGAAAGTGCTTGAGGTCTGATGCGGTGTATCCGTCATTTTAGTTTCAGCTTCGATTCTTATCGATAGGCCACTTAGTTTGCACGCTGCATTGGTTAACATGTCAATGGCTTGTTATTTAGGCAACAAACACGGTGTCCAAATAATCAGTAACAAATCCTTCTATAGGCTGTTTAACCCCTTAAGGCAGGGGTCAGCAACCCTGATCTTGGAGAGCCACGGGGTGTGCTAGCTTTTGTTGTTACTCAGCACTTAATTGATCAATTAAAGCAGTCAATTACTCAGTTAACTGGCCTCACCTGGTTTCTTGGGTATGAATCAGTTGCTGGTATTAAGGCGAAAACAAAAACCAGCACACCCTGCGGCTCTCCAGGACCAGGGTTGCCGACCCCTGCCTTAAGGGATCATCCCCTTTTCTTAACACAAACTTTAAAACGACGTACCCAAAATAAAATTGTTACTATTCCTGAACCCTTTTGACTACTTGCGTGGTCTCTGACCCCTGGTCTCTTCTGAAAGATAGAAAGTGAACTATTTATGGTTTGTTTATGCAGGCGAGAAATTGTGTTTCCCACTCCGGCCCAGGATGAAATGTTCTTCTTTTTCTTTTTTTTAATATATGCTGTCCTTACTGTCCTTCTGCAGGGCGAAGAAGCAGACGATGACGACATTTACAACGTCCTCTCTACTCTCAGGAGACTCACTGCGTTCCACAAGTATGTCCCAGAAGCCTTTCTTGGTTTATCTTGCCATTTCTGCATCTTCCTCCTGAATAGAATTGCTTTGACTTTGATGAGGTGAGAAAATGGACAACCCACGAGGGGCAGTAATGTGTGGTGCCGGGAAGCAGATTTTTGTTTTTGTTTTTGTTTGTTTGTTTTTTTTTTTGTTTTTTTTTCATCCATTAAAATTCTTAATTGGCTTGACACAAAACATTTTGCAGGAAGAGAATCCTATGCCCTACCACTCATACTGTGGAGTGTGCAGTTACCTTGCTTCCATTCAATTAAGTAACTTCCACTAAAATTAAATTAAAATTCTCATTTCTTTCCTATTAAACCTTGTCCTGGAGAGCAGTAGGGTCTGCTGGATTTCGCTGTTCCTCAGCTCTCAATTAAAGCAAATTATTGCATGGTTGACTCGCCTCTCCTCTTTTCTGAATTGGTTGCTGATTTTTTAAGGTGAAAACAAAAAGGCAAAGCTTGTTTGAGCAGTTTTAGGTCATCTCACCTGTCAATGTTACCTTTAAGGTGCAAGCTGTGATAATAGCTGAAGCTCAGACTGTTCTGCAGTTCATCAAACAGCCCTCCCTTACGTTTTCCAGTGCTCATGACCTCACAAGGTGGGACCTCTTTGGAAACTGCTACAGGCTGCTGAAGACCGGAATTGAACAAGGTTCCATGCCTGAGCAGGTACGATGCTGTGAAGCATTCAATACTCTCCAGGGTCTCCAAGTGCAGCACTTGATTGACGCTCCCACGTGATTTGTGCATTACGTCATTCATTTATGTGAATGTGAGACTACAGCGTGAAGATATCCTTAACGGACACTCGAAATCCACTATGAAAGATTTGGGCAAGCGAGAGTTGTATTTCTGTATGGTGTTCCTGGTTGCCCCTCTGTCTTCTGTCTTTACCTATCAATCTCCCTGACACCTTTTCTATCCACGTTTTTCCCCCAATGTTTCCTTTTTTTATTCTTTCCACTCTTTCCCTCTGTCCTTTCCAATCTCATCTACGTCTCTTCCCTCTCATCTCCCTGGCACTTTCTCTATCCACGTTTCTCCCCCCCCCCCCACCCTCCATCTACAGATTGCAGTCCAGGCTCTTCAGTGCTCTCATTATGCCATCCTGTGGCAGCTGGTGAAGATCACGGAGGGTTCTCCGTCTAAGGTACGCGGCGCGGGTCCGTACGGCTCTTCTGTTTCAGAGCCACAGAGCAGGGTAGCAATGCCCCACGTTTTTACATCGACCAGAGTTCCCACGGTCTTTGAGCATTTTTAAAATATACTTTCATCGTGGGTCACGAAAAATGAACGGCCTCCATTTTTGTCACTCACAATGTACGTGCTAACAATGCTAACAAATAATACCGCTCACTGGCTTGTACATGAATTTTTCCACAAAAAGTCATCTCTATATTTTCAGAGTGAGAAAGTCTCAAAATGTATATCCAGCAATGTCGCCCTCAAGCTAAACCTAAACGTAGATTCTTACACCAAAACGAATTATGAATCGTACATTTGTTCTCTAAACATACTGTAACTGAAATGTCCTGTAAAAATGGATGTCATTTGAGTGGAACCCTGTCTGACGCTCACATTGCCTTGTTGCAGGATGACCTTATTGCACTAAGGAGGGTTGTCAAGTCTTTCCTGGCCGTGTGTCAGCAGTGCCTGTCCAATGTCAACACCCCTGTAAAGGAGCAGGTGAGCTGGCCTTCTCACCCCTGTCATCCTCTCATAAGACACTGGAATAATGTTGGAGGAGAAACAGCTTAGAGAAAATGGTGGGCCTGTATGTAAGGGAAGGGCCCAGATCTTTAAGAACAGACAATGTATTCTCAAGAGCCTTCTTCAGAGATTACTTAAGAAATCATTATATTTATCCATCCCTGAACTTTTTCCAGGATAAACGTTATTGTTGAATTGAGAATTATTTGTAGTCACACATACAATGAATACCAGGACAGTGGGGGGTGGTTTTGGAAATCAAATTTTCCATAGCTTGAGCCAATAAGGATTCTTTCCCAGTGGGTTTTCAGTGGTAGCTTTGAGATGGTGTTGTTTGTGTAACTGTGAGTATGTGGGGACAGCACTGAAAGTATATCCCCTCCCCAGGCTTTCATGCTGCTCTGCGACCTCCTGATGATCTTCAGCCACCAGCTGACCTCGGGGGGCCGCGAGGGCCTGCAGCCGCTGGTCTTCAACCCCGACGGGCAGCTGCAGAACGAGCTGCTCACCTTCGTCCTCGACCACGTCTTCATCGACCAGGACGAGGAGAACCAGAGCATAGGTGAGCCCGGCGGGCGGACCGCATGGGGCGATGTCTCCGGATGCTGAAGGCACAAAAGTTCTTTCTTTAGACTGAATGTTCCAAGCCAGAGGCAACCGTTATCCTGTTTCTGACGTGTCTCTTATTTTCAGGTGCTTGTGTTATTGTGCAATTTGCATAAAGGTTTGCCTGGTAAAATAAAAATGTGCCGAGTAAATAGAGGACTTTAATTGTACAGATTTAATAACATGGTTGCCTAGCTAGTACCATATGGTTATACCCTACCTCTGTAACCTTTCACATGGTTCACTACTCCTGAGCTGGTATAGTCTATGGTTTCCATGGCACTCTTCAGAGAACCCTTTTTCCCTGACCGCAGAGGGCGACGAGGAGGACGAGGCGAATAAGATCGAGGCCTTGCACAAGAGGAGGAACCTGCTGGCGGCCTTCAGCAAGCTCATCATCTACGACATTGTGGACATGCCTGCTGCTGCAGACATCTTCAAGCACTACATGAAGGTGAGAAAGCAACGCCGACCTCGATGCCCAGAATAGACGTATAACAATGCACTGTGTACCGTAACGACATCTGAATACTGAAATCTGGATTTTTTTAATGTAATGAATAATCATTACTACGTAATCAATTGTAATTATACTTGGTTATCAACCAGCAGCACGTTTTGAAGGTGATCCAGGTATGTCCCAGATCTTTGTTCAGCTGGCAGAATGAGGCGGGAGTGTAAAAGTTTGTTCTTTGGCTTGGATCACACTCGATTGAAATTGGCTCACAGCTGCACTATATTTTTACTGCATGAACATGGCAAAATGCCTCATCTCAATTTAGGCATTTTACCATGTATTTATAGCGCTGTCTGCCAGACAGAATTGAGCCATACAAGCCATAGTTGGATACCCAATATTATTTCACCTTGGGCCATGTCACCGCCCCAGATGTGCTGTATATATTTCATATATCATGTTATTTTTATATCGGTATTGGCCTACTGTAAAGTTGGCCTATTGTCGTGTTTGGATGTATGAATGAAATGATCAATCAGCATCACAGTGCTTGCCGAAGTTTGAAACCTTTTCTTGTGGGGCGGCCTGTAGCGTAATGGTTAAGGTAAATGACTGGGACACGCAAGGTCGGTGGTTCTAATCCCGGTGTAGCCACAATAAGATCCGCACAGCCATTGGGCCCTTGAGCAAGGCCCTTAACCCTGCATTGCTCCAGGGGAGGATTGTCTCCTGCTTAGTTTAATCAACTGTACGTCGCTCTGGATAAGAGTGTCTGCCAAATGCCAATAATGTAATGTAATGTAATGTTTTCTCTGTTGCACCTGTTTGTAGTACTACAATGACTATGGTGACATCATCAAAGAGACCCTGAGCAAGACGAGACAGACAGACAAGATCCAGTGTGCCAAGACCCTCATTCTGAGTCTGCAGCAGGTATGCTTCTGCTCATCGAAGAGGCGACGGGGTGAGCAATAATTTGCAAAAGAAAGTGTAAAGATAACGTATTCCTATTCCGTCAAATTTCTCCAGCTATTCAACGAGCTTCTGCAGGACCAGGGGCCCAACCTGGACCGCACCTCGTCCCATGTCAGCGGCATCAAGGAGCTGGCCCGCCGCTTCGCCCTCACGTTCGGCCTGGACCAGATCAAAACCCGCGAGGCTGTGGCCACGCTGCACAAGTGAGCACCTGAGCGTCAGGGACATTCGGCAGTGAAAGTGACGCGTGGCTGTCGCTAACGTGGCGTGGCTGTCGCTAACGTAGCGCATGCACTCTTAATCTTAGCACAGTGGTCACTAGTATAACATGGAGCTTAATGGGGAGGTGGTCATGGGTTATATCTTACGCATGTTTTTTTTTTTTTTGCCTCCCCAAGGGATGGAATCGAATTTGCCTTCAAGTATCAGAACCCTAAAGGGGTGGAGTTTCCCCCTCCAAATCTGGCCTTCCTGGAAGTTCTGAGCGAGTTCTCCTCCAAGTTGCTCCGTCAGGATAAAAAGACTGTGTAAGTACCTGTCCAGCGCGTTCCCCAAGTGTGCGTATGCTTGGGGTGACCTGCTTTCCGTTGTGCTCTGCTGCCACCTGAAGGTAACGAGCTGTGTGTGTCTGCCTGTTCTGCTGACACCACAACCTCTCATACCTTGAAGTGCCAGGCTCTGACCTTCCGTTAGTCTTGAAGGTCTTGTGGCGACCCCACAGTGTTTGGACCCACTTACATTTCTGCATGTATGAGTGTAGTAGACTGTTAGGGCATTGGGCTTGCAATGCCAATGCCAAGGCTGAAGGCTTGGAGCACTGCTGTTGTAGCCTTGAGAAAGGCACTTGACCTGAATCGCAGCTGTATAAATGGACTGTATGTAGAAAGAGTGCAAATGAGTTCACCCTGTATAAGAGTTTTATAAATGTGTTTCTGCATTAACCCCGCAGTCACTCGTACCTGGAGAAGTTCATGACGGAGCAGATGATGGAGCGGAGGGAGGACGTGTGGCTGCCGCTCATCTCCTACAGGAACTCGCTGCTGACGGGCGGAGACGAGGACCGGCTGTCCGTCACCAGCGGCAGCAGCAGCAGCAAGGCCGGCTCCATCCGCAGCAAGAAGGGCCGGCCCCCGCTGCACAAGAAAAGGATAGAGGGTGAGGGCGATAACAAGCCACTCAACACTTTATCGCATGGGGAATTCCACTGCAAAACTCAATTAACAGATAATGGTGTAGCTGATTACTTCTGTGTGTGGCTGGCCAAATCAGTCTCTATGTAGATATCTATAGTTGAAGTACATATTTTGGAAGAAGCACACATCTACCTTTCTTCATTTTTGAAGCCTCGAAGACAGTCAGCTTCTCACCCCGCCTTCGAGTTTAGCTACTATAAAAAAGATAAGAATTATGAACAACTCTTCACTTTTTTTTTTTTTAGTAAGAAATGATCTTAAGTAGAATGAGGATTACTCTGTATTATCAGTAGAGACTAGAGTGCCTCAGCCTAACCCGTAGTATTAAATTGGATTAAGACTGGCATGTTTTGATATTAGTGGAATGAAACCGCTTCATTTATTTACATGGACATTTTGCATCAATAAGTGGGATGCTTAAAAGTCTGTGAGAAGCAACACGGCGGGGGGTTGGGGGTTGGGACTGTCTGAAGCCTGTTCTGACGCTATGTGTGGTCCTGCAGAGGAGAGTGTGGAGGGGTCCTGGCTGATGAGGAACGACACCCTGCCGACGCCCCAGCTCACCTCCACCGTCCTGAGGGAGAACCCCCGGCAGGCAGCCGAACACATCCCCGACCAGGACTCCGAGCCGGGCTCCGAGTCCGACTACGTCCACAAGTAAGGGCCCCCCAGTTCCGGTGTCGGTCAACGATCTGCTCGCCTATCTATCTGCCATGGGGTCCTTGCATATTTCTGTCGCCTTATGACGTATAATTAAGTGTTGCATTTTGATTGCTGTAGAACTTATAAGGCACACATTCAGAACTTAGCTTTCCTACCGTTGCCTAAAAGAAAATATAATTTTGTCTGATTGCTAGTCTCAGGTAAGGTCTTAGCAGTGTTCTGGAGAGCTACAGGGTCTGCTGGTTTTTGTTTTCACATTAAAATCCAGGTGAGGTGAGTTATCTGTAATTAACTGCTCTATTTGATTAATTAAGTGCAGAGTGACAATGAAAACCGGCAGACCCTGTAGCTCTCCAGGACCAGGGTTGAAGACCTCTGGGTTGGTTCATGTTTTTGGTCATGCTCCTATGTGAATATTCATAAGATGTAACAAATTGTAGCTTTCCACAGCTCAAACAGAACAGAGTACAGGCAGTCCAGTCTGCATTAAGAATAGGGAGTTTGCGTTTGGTGAGCCTGTAGTCTGTGCCCATAAGCCCAGAGAGAGCATGCAATGTGGACTGAGATGCTGTGCTTCTTCTTGCAGCCCCCAGATGCAGATGTCCTGGCTCGGGCAGCAGAAGCTGGACGAAGTGAACCGGAAGGACCGGACGGGGATGAACTACATGAAGGCGCGGAGTGGAGGGGTGCGGCAGACCGTGTAAGCAAAGGCCAGGGCCCCGTTTCACAGCCTCGGCTCTCCAAAGCAGTTCACCAACCGCAAGCGCTTATAAACCAGAGGAAGGACTGGTCCTCTGCAGTGATTTAATGTGTACTTGGCACACAATTGAAATTAGCAGAGAAAAGAATGAGACCATTGTGAAGAGGGGATGAAAGAGGGGATAAAGGCATATAGCAAAAGAGAGAAGAGCGTAAAGGCCATGAGGTGTTCTATAGCAGGAGGAGAGGGTAAAAGCTATGGGGTGGTATATAGCAGGAGGAGAGGGTAAACGCTATGGGGTGGTATATAGCAGGAGGAGAGGGTAAAAGCTATGGGGTCGTATATAGCAGGAGGAGAGGGTAAACGCTATGGGGTGGTATATAGCAGGAGGAGAGGGTAAACGCTATGGGGTGGTATATAGCAGAATGAGAGCGTAAACGCTATGGGGTGGTATATAGCAGGAGGAGAGGGTAAATGCTAAGGGGTGGTATATAGCAGAAGGAGAGGGTAAATGCTATGGGGTGGTATATAGCAGAATGAGAGGGTAAACGCTATGGGGTGGTATATAGCAGAAGGAGAGGGTAAACGCTATGGGGTGGTATATAGCAGAATGAGAGGGTAAATGCTATGGGGTGGTATATAGCAGAATGAGAGGGTAAACGCTATGGGGTGGTATATAGCAGAAGGAGAGGGAAAACGCTATGGGGTGGTATATAGCAGGAGGAGAGGGTAAATGCTAAGGGGTGGTATATAGCAGAAGGAGAGGGTAAACGCTATGGGGTGGTATATAGCAGAATGAGAGGGTAAATGCTATGGGGTGGTATATAGTAGAATGAGAGGATAAACGCTATGGGGTGGTATATAGCAGAAGGAGAGAGAAAACGCTATGGGGTGTTATATAGCAAGAGGAGAGGGTAAATGCTATGGGGTGGTATATAGCAGAAGGAGAGGGAAAACGCTATGGGGTGTTATATAGCAGGAGGAGAGGGTAAACAGGAGAGCTGTAGGAATGTGTATAACACAGGGAGAGGGGTGTAGAGGGATACCGTATGAAAGGGATCATTTTCATTGCAGCCGGGGTCTGATGGAGGATGACGCAGAGCCCATCTTTGAGGATGTAATGATGTCATCCCGTGGGCAACTGGAGGACATGAACGAGGAGTTTGAGGATACCATGGTGATCGATCTGGTGAGCATCGCCCTTTAGTTGGCAGGCAGGATATTACAAATTTTACAGTTTCAGTTCATTAAAAAAATTTATAAATAAACTTCAATCACTTCAAATTGATTGCCATGCCAATAGAGAGGGGCAGTTTCAGAAATTATGGTTTTCAGAAAACTCCTCTGTTCCATCCTGATGGGACAACAAAGAGACAGGTTTAAGAATATTTGAGAAGATTTCCTTTTATAAGGAAAAATTGAGAGCATGTCAGAAACAATGAAATATACAACCATGAGCCAAAGCATTATGACCACTCGCCAATGAAGCGAATAATGTTGATCATCTAATAACAACGGCTCATGTCAAGGTCTGGGATACATTAGACGGTAAGCAAACTTGGCTCTTGTCGTCAACATGTTGGATGCAGGAGAAATGGGTAGACATAAAGACCTGAGTGACTTTGACAAGGACCGAATTGTTATGGCCAGATCACTGGCTAGGAGCATCTCTGAAATGGCAAGGCTTGTGAGCAGTGACTCCTACTGTCAGTTCCTACTGACAGTGGTCCATGAAGGGACAAACCACAAACAGGCGACAGGGTGTTGGATGAACAAGGCTCATCGATTCTTGATGGCGACAAAGGCTATCCCGTCTGGTCAGAATGGACAGAAGGGCTACTGTGGCACAAGTCGCAGAACGTTTAAGTTTTAAAGAAGGCTATAGGAGGAATGTGTTACAACACACATTGCTGTCAGATGCTAACCCCTGCCCACCACCTACAATGGGCACATGTAGCAGGGTTAGCTCAGATAGTTCGCTAGTAAGCATGGTGAAGTACAGTGAAAGCGAAAGGCTCGTAGCAGGTTACCACGACAACGCTCCCTGATGACATAACCTTCAAATTCAAAAGAACGTACAGACAGGGCTTGAAGGATCTGCTGCTAACATCTTCGTGCCAGACACCACAGGGCACCTTCAGAGGTCTTGTCGAGTTCATGTCTCGGCAGGTCAGGGCTGTTTTGGCACGTGGAGGACCAACAGCATATTAGGCAGGTGGTCATAATGTTTTGTATCGTTGGTGTAAATACAGCCATTCATAATGTTCCATTTGATTTTGACTGTCCTCCAGCCTCCATCCAGGAACAGACGAGAGAGAGCAGAACTGAGACCAGACTTCTTCGACTCGGCGGCCATGATAGAGGATGAATCGGTGAGTATGATGTTGCCAGAGAAACGCCGCTGAACTCTTCACTATTGGTGTCCGGAAGCAAGAGTTAAAAGGAATACTTTGGCATTTTGAAAACTGGGTCTTAAGATAATTTAGGTAGTTACCATGCAAGCAAGCGATAAATGGTGCTGTATTAAGAGAAAATTGTGTTTTTCTTCCACCCTTTGGAGAACGCTATACATTGTAGTTAATGTAAAATTTTTTAGTAAGCAATGGTTTTCTGTCTCTACAGGGATTCACCATGCCCATGTTCTGAGAAGATGCAAAGTAGGGGGGGAATGTTGGCTGAAAGAAGACAAAAAAAGGATTATGTTCGGAGCAATGGGGCCTTCTAACTGTGATTGCTTGAGAAATGTATTAGGGGAGGGGGGTGGACTTTTTGAACAAGAAAAGATTCATGAAAAACCTGTCAGTCTTATCGCTCCAGTCGAGGATAAAGAGGATTGTCGTTGCCCTTTCGATGAGCCCGGTGGCTTCACGTCTCCGTGGCTTAAGTTTGCCCATCTTTCCCCCCTCAAGCAAACAATACTGGTGCCACCCGCCCAATAAACTCCCTCAAGGATCAGTTTTAAACTTTACATTTCTAATTACAAAAAAAAGTTGTATGTTTAAAAAAAAAAAAAAAAAAAATTAACCAAGAAAAAAAAAAAAAAAGGATTAAGATTCATGCCTGTTAGAATTGCAGCAGTACTCCATGTATGGATTCGCACTTGATTTGGTTAACATTGTGGTACACTTTATTCTCTGAGGAAGTCAGGTACCAGGTGCCACTACCCCCCTAGTTTGAAGGTGTACATTTATTTGTGATGTCCTCCACCACTGACTAGGCCACTGTACAGGTCATTAGTTCAGTGTTGTGTCTGGTCTGGTCAAAAGGCAGTTTTGTTTTTGGGTATTTGGGGTTATTTTTTGTTTATTTGTCTCCTTGTTTATTACACATGCAAAAATATCAGTGTGATGTACATCGTACATAGAAACACTCATTTTAACCACGCACACTGGCCCCCTCACGACTACGAAAACAGAAAAGGTCATTTTGTGGTGGTAAGCGATTAAAACACGGGTGTATTGTGGTTTGTGGCAAGTTGCTTTCTCTTGCCATACTTGCCTCCAATGGCTGTGTCTGTGTGAAAGGGCACTAAGGCCCTGATTCTCAACAAATTTCTGAAACCGATTTAAATTTTATCTTTACACGTCCATAACGGTAAACTGTCTAAGTCTCATTTTAGTCTAGGTCCGAAACCGTATTACTGTGTACAGCTCAAATTTAGGTCTCGAGTGTTTTCCGGTCAGCAACGCAAATAATGTAACCAGGAGTTTTTAAACAAATTAATAGTTTAAAAGAAAAAAAAGAAAAAAAAAAACATATTTTGAATTTTAGTAGTTTAGTATGAAGTTTTGAATCAAGTGAGGTTTTTGTTCAAATGTTTGTACAGTTCTATTTCGACAGATCTGTTGCCAAATTGTGGACAGTGCGCTTTACCCTACCACCAGCTCCAATCACGACAGAAAATGTTGGGAAGCCAGGATTGAGCGACGGCGGTCACTAGCTGGATTTAAAGTGGTGGAATTATCATGTCACCTGTGTAGTTCTGTGGGCATAATAGAAGCAGCATGGTAGAGTCCAGCCACAGCAAACCTTGTGCTTCAGTCATCATGTTGTCAAAAAACAAGTTATATCGTAGACTGCACAACAACCGTTTCATATCTTAGGTACTTTTCATGTGGGTGGGTCTAAAATTCGGTTCCAATGCGATAGCTTTTATATTCCCAGTGTCTCCTTGATTGGTTTTGTTAGTAATCCTGTAAATTGTACATTTTCAATATTAAGACGTTTTTTTTTCTTTTGTACAACCTAATGCGGATGTATCCCCTTCCCTTTAATAAACTGTTCTAAATCTTTTTTCTGTGAACATAAATTTGTTTTGATTTTTTAATTAAATAAAATCTGTAATCTTGATGTGTTGGTTAAATCGCTTATGTCATTTAATAATTGCAGTGTGACATTATCCTACTTCAATGGTAACTGGCATCAGTATTATTTTTTTTCTCTTGCTCAAAATAGGGCTTAGGTGGCAACTTTGCATGACAGTGATTGCAGTTGTTCCTGCTTCACTGCCAGTCAAGTCAATGTGTTGGCTTCCTATACTTAGCATGGCTATATTTAGAAGTTATGTAAAATCATCGAGACACCTCCACAATGCATTGAGATGTAGGGTATAAGAAATGAAAAGCATGGAAAAAAATCAATTTAAATTCTGAACTGTTTGTTGAAGGGTTACATATTGTATTTGCCAGGGGGATATAGCCTGTATGGATTAACACATTGTAAGCGGTGTCTTGAAATGCATTTCTGTCACACAAAACGTAGGGTACAATTACAATATTAACCTTTCAATTTAATGGCCTCCACAAATGCCACCTTAATTTAATATACTCCCAGTGTTCACAAAACTGCTTTCCAGCACATTTGACAAATTACCTTTAATGATTTAAATATAGCTTATAGACTAGACATGTTTGCTTATCTTGTAAACTATTCTGCCTATTAATATCTTACCTTTGAGCAGATGTGTCCATCGCTAACGCTAGCCTATTGACGTTATGTTGTGTGGTCCCCACGTTTCATCCAACTTTTCCAAATAAGTTTATTTGGCTTGAAGGATAGAATATGAACACCTCCCTTCATGTTCAGGATAGTGTGTCTGTTTTACAGTTCCCCAACATATTTTAACCACCATTGGTGGGCTGCAGCGTCAATCATAAATTTGGCCACGGATTCATTCAGCTGACATTAACGTGTCTATAGTCGCATGTAAAAAAGAAAAAGAAAAATTCTGTGTAATTTCACTTAGGCAGACCATATAAGGCATTTAAACCATTTCAACCATTCCATACAAGCAGCATCAGTACTTGGTTTGAAATCTATTCCACAAAGCAGCATGCATTCTCAAAGCCGTGGATTTAATGTGGACTACAGCAATCTCCTGAATCAATGCTAGCAGTGTTTGCAAGAGGGGCCAAACCAGCGATTCTCTAGGTTTCCCAAAGAAAAATTCTATGCTGGTTAGAAGATCATTCCAGATCATAAGCTCAATGTCAAACATTTTTATTTTGAGCTTTTAAAAATATTACAGTAGGGAAGTGCACCGAGAGCACTCGTGAAACGCCATTACGAAAACCGTTTTAGAGAGGGATGTTGGCATGTTTTTTCCACGGGTTTGTCTGCTTCTTGCTGGAAAGGACTTCAAGGTCCCGGCAGATCCTCTTCCGTGTTGTGGAAGGCTGGATGATGTCGTCCACAAACCCTGGTGGTAAGAGAACGGAGTTTAGGTATTGCACTAGGCAACTTCTGCACTGCTCACTGGAGTAGCCTCTGAGTTGTTACCTCGCACTGCCGCAGGGAAGGGGTTGGCAAACTTCTCAACGTACTCTGCCTCAGCCTCGGCCTGGTTCTCCTTCCCTCTGAAGATGATCTGGACTGCGCCCTGGGCAGGGTATGGGGAGACCATCTCAAATAGCTACAGTAGCCTAAATAAATGCATCAGTCCACTACATCCAAAGAAACTTCACAGAAGCAATTGCTGCTGGCAGTCCAAACTGAACCTGAAGAATCTCTTTTAGTTCACTTTGAGGCTTTTTAATCTATTAAAAGGATTGACACTCAAATCTTCCCCAAGTCTCCTTTTACTAAGCTTGAAGACATTGAGCATCTTAAATCTTTCCTCAGAACATAGTTTTTTTTATATCTGGAGTCAATCTGGTTGCCCTTCTTTGAACCTACCAACACCTCTACATCTTGTAGTTATTTCATGAAGAAATTAACTATGTTGCCATCCATGGTTACCTTGGCGCCCATCACAGCGACCTCGGCTGAGGGCCATGCGTAGTTGACGTCTCCTCGGAGGTGCTTGGAGCTCATCACGTCATACGCGCCTCCATACGCCTTGAAAACATTTGAAGGCCAAAACATTTACCACTGGTGGAGGATCTCCACTTCAGTAAACAATCTATTTTGCAATAACACCTGCAGCAGGCTGTAAATGCAGTGGCTATTAGACAAAGCAATTTAGTACAATATCAATATTTTAAAATATCAGCAATCACATTATTACCAAGGAATCTTAGGCCAGATAAGGTTTTTTTGTTCACTCATTTCCACAGTTAAATGTGGAAATCTAGAATGTTCTTCAATGCACTTCCATTTTGCCAAGGATCCTGATCCAGACAAAAAAAACTACCACTCTGGATAAAATTGAGAGACCACATCACATTTTCAGTTGCACGGTGTATGGGCTTGTAAAATCTAACTTTAGATATTCAAAGTACACGCGTGCATCCAGTTGGAAACTTCTTTCATGAACTATTGACCATACTTGATTTGAATTCCAAACAAAATGATTCTCATTAAGAACATACATTTGCAGAAAAGTCAAAATAAAAATTATGTTGCAATACATTGAATAATACAAACTAACGTTTATACCCATAAATAATAAAAAATAACAATGTCTCTTTTAGGAATGGTTCAACAATGACTATTTTTCTATCTCATTCTCCACTAAAAATAAATTCACATTGGTCTCAATTTTTAAAGAGCTGTATCGAAGTCATCCAGTTGGAAACTTGGCTGGTGCTGCTTCATAATTGGGTGAAACCTCCTGAGATTTCCATGTGGCTGCAGCGTACCTTTCTGGTGATGATGGTGATTTTGGGAACAGTGGCCTCGGCAAAAGCGAACAGCAGCTTGGCGCCGTGTCTGATGATGCCGCCGTATTCCTGAGCGGTCCCTGCGGAACCAGAAGGCCGTTTAAAGGCAGTGCAATGCAGGGCTCTTCAGTTCTTCAGTTCTGGGCCCACTGCTTTGCATTCCATCTAGAGCTGTGTATTTGTTCTACATTTTCCAGTGGCATTTATTATTATTATTAGTGCTGTGCTTTACATTAAGATATGTCTTCACTAATACTGCTGTACAACAGAAAGTCCCCCACTAAGAATGATGCAATTATCTATATTACTGGAATGGGCCAGTAACATAACATAATGATGAGAACAGGCCATTCAGTCCAGCAATGCTAGCCTGTTCCTACCACTAAACTACCTAATGCTAAGTTTACCTAAAAGCTAGATGGTAAGACTGTACCGAGTTCGGTCTTGAAAACCCCAGCGGTTCTGCCGCCACTACATGTCCTGGCAAGCTATTCCACACAGTGAACAGTAAAAATAATACTTCTTAATGTCTGCTAAATTGATCCTCTGCCAATTTACATTTATGCCCCCAAATTCTGCTAACTGAACCTGAAGAATCTCTAGTAGTTTGCTTTGTTAATCCCTTTAATTTAAAGGCCTGCCCCCAAAACATTGGAAAATTTTCTTGAAGCATTGAAAAGTTATCTTTTGTGCCAGAATCCAATAGTTGGAATGGAAAATGTCAATTTTATTGCTACAATCTTTAAACTGCAAGAGAAGTGATTTATACTCAAATTTAGTCCAGACCAGTGTGACTGCCCTCTTCTCGGCACAAAAACACAACCCAGGATAGTTTCTCCTGACAAACTTACCGGGCAGAAATCCGGGAACGTCTACAAAAGTGATGATGGGAATGTTGAAGGCGTCGCAGAAGCGCACAAAGCGAGCCCCTTTCACCGAGGAATTAATGTCCAGGCAGCCTGTGAGCCAGAGGAGAAAGCCAAACACAACATGTCAGCATATAAACAACAGGGCTTGCGTGTCTGCGCCAGACCAAAATAGCACTGCGCCTTCCCTCTGCGCTCACCCGATGCCACTTTGGGCTGGTTTCCCACAATCCCCACAGTGCGCCCGTTCATCCTCGAGAAGCCCACCACAATGTTTTTGGCGTAGTTTGGCATTATTTCAAAAAATTCCCGCTCATCTGCAATCTGGGATGAAAAAACAGGAAGGCACTGTAATCAAAGATTAACTCTACATCACAACATAAAATTTATCAAAAATATATCATCAAATATATTCACTTTATATCTAAATAACTTTATACATGTTAGTATGAGACAGGCCACAACTTACTCCTTGAATAATGTCCAACATGTCATAGGCTTTAGTAGTTTCCAATGGGACGACAGTGTCCAGACCAGGTATCAGCCGGTCACTGCAATGTTCAACACCTGATTTAAGCTTTCTAAAATAAACGCCTTGCTTTTTAAAACTGTCATTCCATAATTGGACCACAAGGTGTCAGTCAAGTCATATTTTCTAAATATAGTTTGCTTTCAAAGTCTAATCATGCAGTGAACAAGTTCTATGACTTGGATGTGGACTATTAATAACAGCCCACCTAAATTAAACAAGAAAAAAAAAAGATGGATGGATAAAGGTTCATTTTTCAGCCCCACAGAACACATAAAGAGATAGCACTGTAAAGACAAACAACAATGAGGCTGAAGTGTCACTAGAGGGCATAGTTTTACCATACAACTTTTCCATCCCATGGATTTCAACAAAACTAATTAATTCAATTCACCTGGGGTCATGACACTCAATAACAGGGGCTGGGTCCTTATTACTGAGAGGGAGGAAGTTGAAAAATTCTCTGAGGTTTAACAGGGCATCGATGTCGTTCTCAAATGCTCTGTGTGCAACACCTGAAGGAATGAAATTAAACATTGCTGACAATCATAACCATTATCATCAGTGAAACAAAAGAAATGGCAACAGTGGGACACCCAATTACTTCAATTCCAGCCCGCCCTTGCATAACTGCCACCCATTAACAAGGCCCTCAGTACTTTCCAATAACTTGAATTTAGGGTTAATATGATATAATATTCTACTTGTTTTGGGCTATGTGCTGAAAGACGTTTTGAAACATATATTATGGCCACTCAGTTTCCCATGACCTTAATTATCCAAAGAAAATGAGCAGAACTGACAGAATGCCACACAAGAACCCCAATGCCAGTAGCAGCCACTCATACAGTTCAGAAGCGTCCAAGGTCATTAAGAGAGCCCAAACAGGAAGCACTGTCCTCTTAATTAAACAGTGCTTTCATTTGAGGGTCCTGAACATGAAGCCATTGCTTGAATCCAATTAAGTTCAGCGCATTATAAAACTGTCATATCACTGTGCGCTCCAAAGGCTGAATGCAGCCTGTGTGCATGTCCACACTGGCGAAACCCCTTTGAAAGGATTTGCATAATCCCTGCAGGGAAAATCAGTTATGGCAGCCATTAGATGACAAAAGCTTCATTAAAAGGGCTGTGGGATCCAGTGTCTGCTGTGGGAACCACAGAGAGCTGTGCTCTGAGCACTGGCGCTACAGTTTGCGTCTTGTTAGGAGTGTTGCACACCAGATACTGCGGTGTGGGTCTTAGCCCCTCCCAGCTCCTCCTGGGTCACGTCCTCATTGGTGACCGACTTGACCACGTCCGGTCCAGTGATGAAGAGGTATGAAGTGTCCTGTCAATATGAAAAATTGAGTAAATTCACAACCCAATGCAGTTGTGAAATATGCTGGCACAGGGATGTATACACTTGTGCTGTTCCACGTTTTACTAGAAGCATTGTGTTTGTGTATGACAGGGGTGTACAGCAAGGTCTGATCTGCTTCAGGATTTTGTGCCAACTCCTGCTCTTAATTATTTAATTAGCTAAATAATGTCTTGAGCAGACATTTGTATATGGAGCAGCTACAGCTGCAGACTGCCAGTGTACCTTAAAGATTGCACTGTGCTCAAGTACAGGAGTGAACCGACAATTTATAGAGCGGTCAGAAAAATGAATTAAAGTAATTGGTTGAAACAAAAACAGCACAACAGGAACAGCGTTGTGCACCCCTGGTGTATGGAGTGGAAACCCTGCCCCACACGATGTGTAATGTCACTTCCTGCTCGCAGCCATAGGACAGCTTGTGGATGACGCTTTACATGCAATCAACAGACTGATTTCCACCTGTCTGTCACACTTGTAGTTAGGCCTGCTATGGCTCAAATTTATATACAGCAGGAACAACTTTCCTCTCTTAGCGGTTTAGCGCACACTAGCAACAAATTTCTTCCATGTCTCTCACCTTGACCATGAACGTGAAATCTGTTAAGGCAGGCGAGTAGACGGCCCCTCCAGCACAAGGTCCCATAATGAGGGAGATCTGTGGGACGACCCCTGAGGACAACACGTTCCTCTGAGCACAGGGAAAGAGGGAGAAAACTCAGATAACAGGGATCATCAGGGGCCACTTCTACCACACTATGTGGCCACACGGCCCCTTGAATGCATTGGTTTCCATTACCAGGAAAATGTCTGCATATCCTGCCAGGGACTCCACGCCTTCCTGGATGCGGGCTCCACCAGAGTCATTGAGACCAATTACTGGAGCTCCCACAAGCATTGCCTGGTCCATGACCTGAGAGAGACAAAATGGAGGCTGAAACTTCCACAACTAGCTTGCTTGTTCAATTCAAACACGATTGCAGGTTTGTTCCAGACCTTGGTAAAATACGTCATCGTTTTGGACTCAAATACAATCCTACACTTGCCTGAGCTTGTCTGGTGAATTGGAAACTATGAAATAGCCTTAAAGAGTACAAACCCCCAACTTCTGGTCCTCGTGGTTGCTCAGTTGCACCGGGTAAGATCAATCAAGCAGAGCAAAGTATTTGAATCCAAAGCAATAACATATTTGACCCAGGTCTGATTGGTTAGTTCTGTCAAAGACTGAAAATTCTTCACCTTGCAGATCTTCTGTGCATGAGCTCCAGAAAGACTCCCTCCAAAGACTGTGAAATCCTACAGAGGGAACAGAAATGAAGTGAGAGAGCTCAGAGCCGTATTAGCCGCTAGCCACACTGCCAATCTGCTGTCCCAGCATCTGCCTACCTGGCTGAAAACGTACACCAGCCTCCCATTGATCCGGCCTTGCCCTGTCACCACGCTGTCCCCAGGAAACTGCAAAAATAGTCACATTATGAAACCGAAGGAATACACTGTCACAGATTTCACACTGAATGCTGTACATTTTCTGGATGGTCAATCTAGATGGTCTATGAAGAAGAGAAACTGAAATGGTGCATTTTAATCATCTCACCTCACCTCTTCAGGCTGCACCTTCCCCTCCCTACCTCACTGCTATAATTAGCCCTGTAACCTATGTGTATGCTATAGGTCATAATTGCACTTGTATATAATTATTTTAGTATTCGAGGTATTCTAGCTGCCAACCATGGCATGCTACTTGGAAAGTTAATGTACTCTTCAATGGTTCAAGTTTTATTTATGTGATCACTCTAGGACTTGGAACTGTACTTTCCTCTAGGGTCTTCGACTAACTTGTCCCTTGTTCTGATTTGCACTTTATTGTACGTGGGTTACATTACATTACAGTCATTTAGCAGACGCTAAGAGCGTAATGACTGTAATGTAATGTAATCTTGTCATAAAAGACAGTGGCCATAGATGCATAACACAAAACTTCTAACTTTAATTACCAGAATGTGTCACTCAATGCTTTGGCCTTTGTGGTAGGATACAGGAACAGTGTGATTGAGTTCCTACACCTGTTGTGCAGTAGGGGCTTTTAATGGAGATGCTCCGCCAGACCTTACTCAAATTTAAAAAACTAAATAACTCCAGTCCTTTGGGTTGCAAATATGGTTTCAGTTTGCTCTCAATCAACAATTGTTTAACAGTCCATATCTGGAAAAATCTTCCTTCACCAGGCCTGTGTAGATGAAAGCAGCATGACAGAAACTTTGCCTAGTCACAATCAGTAATCACTTCAGATCACTGAAACTACAAAATAAGGGAGGATGGACACTACTTCGGGGCAGGAGTAGAGATTATGAAACTCAAATTGTGGAGCTCAAAACCTGGAGCACTGCCTTGAGCAAGGTTTTTAACCTGGGTTGCTTCAGTAAAACATCCAGCTAGAAATTGATTGTTTGTGTAAACCGCTGTGGACAAGAACATCTCCTAAAGGGCAAAATGCAATGTACTTCTGGTGACATCACATGTTTCCAGATCATGCGACTTGAAATCCTGTAGGACTCATTCTCCCAAGAGTTGGGCTTTCCATGTTCTGTTTAAACTGAAAACAGAGGAAATCTACATACCTATGCATGGAACCCACTGTCAAGAGTGTTAGTGGTACACCATTAAAGACCTAAATGACAGAGAATCTGGGCGAGAGGGAGAGAATACAATACCTTATTGCGATCCGCCTCCATCCCAAAATCTGAACACCGGTGTTCCACAAACATGTCATACTCTACAAAGGAGTCAGGGTCCAGCAATAGTTCAATCCTCTCTCTGGCAGTCAACTTCCCCTATTTAAAGAACACAGTAAATAATTGCATGAATAACATACAGCTAGCATAAATTCAAATTGGGTAGCTAGCTTACCTGCGGAAAAAACTACATTAGTTAGCAATAAATAATAATGAATTAAAAAAAAGGGTTTCTGAACGCTGAAGGCAGCCAACTCTCGTAGATGCCGCATAACATATGCTCCCAATAATGCGAACAAAAATGTCATAGGTATAAAACTTTATTCGCTGAAACTGAGTAGCAAGTTTCCACACTAACGTTACTTTTTCTATCATCCAGGTTAGTGACATAACTTAATATTCTTTAACACTCTTTACCCTTTTGTGCTGTGCATCTATTCTGTGCTGACCACCTCCAATAAGCGCCGCCTTCCGTTTCTGGGTTATGCGTTCCTCGACGGAGAGATGGCTGATACTATACCACCGTGCATATCGCTGCAGGTTCGGCTGTGGCACTGCAAATGCAGCTCCGTTAACAACTGGTACCAGGCTTTTGTAGGGTGTTCGGAGTTTGCACAGAAATCTGCTGTATTTCGCTACTGTAAAAGCTGCCATGGCTTTGTGACACTCCGTCGACAGCCTGGCAAAAATGGCTGATTGACTATACATTCATGACCAATCAACGATTTCGCTTAGTTCGCAAGACCAATCTAAAACAGCCTTTTTGTGGAGGGGCGGGAGTTCCTAGATATGGGGTTTTAATGACTGTGCGGACCAAGAAACTTGACTAACCTGTGGCTGCCTTCCCTTGCCTTTGAATGTCATTCGGCAAGAACTATAATTCCCAGAAACAGCAGCTTCGGAATATTTATTGGTTTTGCGTGAGTGGTCAATCCCAACAACACCCACAACACGCCCACATTTTAGAATATAGAATCTTTACCCATTAGTAATCAAATAAAACGTTAGCTAGCATAATTTTAGGTTGCTTTGGCGAATTCACATGTTTGTGGGTATAGTGCATATAGACTAATCTTGCAGTTATATTACGTTATAATTACTGTACGCCATTTATTATTCATATCTGCAGCTCTTTGGGTATTGGTCTGTACATAACTTTCGTCATTTCATGGGTCAAAGAAACCGACGTTGACTAGCTAACAATAGTAAGGTTAGGTAACATAAAGTAGATTATATTGACGAAGCTGTGACTGCTGATGTTTACGATAAAGCGTGTGATTCATTGGGAGAAAAGCTGGATGCAACGTTACTATTGCTGCTGCTAGCTTAGCTATTTGATATGTAGCCACTAGCCAATGCCGGGATGTAAAGCGCTGGCTAGAAGCACATATACAAGGGTGTTACTCCATTTAGATTTTATTCAGATGCTGTTCTGTACTGTTTGCTTTTAATTGTGTATTTTAAACAGTTTGGAAATTATACTGTAAACGTAAAATTGCCCAAATTATACGATTCCCCACATTTCCCATCTGTTTTGAAGCGCACTCGCGTACCCGAGGTAACACAGTTCTCGTGGGATTTCTACGTAAATATCGCGAGATGGGGACCAGCGTGCATCTTCCTACTTCAGTTACTGTTGTGAAGCTGCGGAAAATCTCCCTCGCAAGCGAAACTGCCAGTTAGTTGTACCAGACTGCTGAATTATGTTTACACGTACACAGATTCTAGTACAAGCAAATGCTTATTCTGCTATGTAAACAAGCGAAATCCATCAAGACAGGCATCAAATGCATGTGCAGTGTTGCTGGAACACGAAATCGGGCTTCTCGAAACTCATCGGTGAGGAGGTGAAACGGGATAAATCCTGAAGAAAAGGAGAAAACGGCTAGGATATTCTGGAGCGACTGACTGGGCCTCGTGGACTTAATTTTCTTCGTTTCTATCATTTATGTTGCTTCTATCCTGCTTGAAAATAGTTATCAGGTAGACTTCCTGTTCTAATAACGTTGAACAGTATGCCCTCAGGATGATTTGAGGCTGCCTTTTGTTTGTTTCTACAGACACTTCCATGGGAAGTGGTGAACAATTACCTGAATGAATTGGAATGGAGCAGTACTGGGTGGAGGAATGACTTTTTTGTCTTGAATTGGAGCCAGAAGTCCACGAGGGAAGTAGAGTTCAAATAAACCCGGAATTTAGCATATATGTTCCTTTTAAATGTCGGTGCAGTGTAGCCGATCTACTGCAACCTTATATTGAAGCAAACTTTGACTCGTATGAACGTTAGAAGTTCGCTGGCGATTAACAAAAGGACTAGCTAACTTTCAAACCCGTCTGATGTGGAAGACTGCCAAGATATTTCCCAGGAGGAAGTAGCGTACACACTAGACTGTTAGCGTGCTAGCACAAATCCACTGTGTTTTCCTTCATGGTTGGCTACACTGCGATAACTTTGTTTACAAATGTACAAATTTAAATGTGTTTAAAAATAAGTTTACACATTTTGACCAGTTTTGATTAATGGTCAAGTGGGCATATGATGGGATAACGCCTGATGATGCCTGGTGTTTAAGATTAAATACTTTTTAGCTAGCAAGCTTAATGTTGCTTCCACAGCGGTTGCTTCCCAGTCTCACTCAGTTCAAATAGAACATCCTGTTTCCTTTGCTGTGTGGAAACGATACCCTCGATTGCATCCCTGGAGCTGTAACGTTAGCTGGTTTCTGCACTTATCTGGCATTATATTAATTAGTGTCTTTTGCAAGAATTGAATGCTGCCCGCCCTCCATGGTTTCTGTCGACGGCTTGTCGAACCTCGTCCACACCAGCACCACTTGGCTCTCTTTGGGAGGACGTTTTCAGTCGAATCAGTGGAATATTTGTGTACGATTTCCCCCACACAACTATCCCTGGCTAGCTACCTGGCGTAATTGCTGCGATGAACCCGGTGGATGCCACTGCTCTGTATGTTTCAGCTTGTCGTTCGGTGCTGCAGTGCGACCCCCAGGACCCACAGTCCTTAGCCGAGCTGTTTAAGCTCTTGCCTTTCTTCAAACTGTCACTGTCCTGCCTTGTTTGCGGTGAGTTTTTTTTGTTGTTTTTTTTGTATTCCAAATATCCAAATATACCCTATATATATATATATATATATATATATATATGTCAATTTGAAATGAATTCAAGCGTATGCTTGTTGGCCCGTTCGTGTTTTGCAGTCTATATTGACATTGTGCGCTGTTTTTGAGAGCGATTGAACTCTTACTGCTTTTTCCGGAGAAGTGCAAAAAAGCCAAGTTAGTTTAGAGTATAGTAACGTAACGCGTTTTTTCTCTCCATGCAACAGCTAACGTAACCAATTCAAAACAATATTTCCTAAATGTAACGTTATTAGGATATGTTTTATAGAATATTATTAGGCCCTGGAAAATCCAATGGATTGAATTGTGGATCCTGAAACATGCGTGCACCGTATGTGTAATCGAAGACGTATGACAAGATGATTTTTTTAATTCTCCAAGGCTATTCGAGGCGGCTTTGTGTAACGTTACTGTTGCTGAATGAATAAAGCAGTCCATTTAGACTGACATTTTCCAACCAACGTTAGCCACATATATTACATATAGTACACATGTATGTTGGACCTACGTTTCCACCGCATATCAGTTCAGAAACTATCCGTTTTCTATGCAGCTCGCTTCTTTAATTTATAAAGGTTTTAGTACTTTAAAACATTCTAACGTTAGAGGCGGAGTCTTTACAAATCATCAGAATGTACATTTGATTGGCTTAGGAAATCTCGTTTTTATATTGATTTCGTTTTTATGGTTTTATTTCCGTGGACCCTGTAGGCTAATTGTATCGCTCTTTTTCTGTTCATTGTATTTGCATGCATGTTTAATTGATTAATGTATTACTTTTTAGTGTCATTCAGGGTTGTTGGCGGACGTTCTCGCGTTCACTTTCAGTTTCATGCAGTACCCATGTATTTAATGCTGTAGCATTAGTGTATCGGCTGTACTCATTTCACTAGCGTGTTTGGATGTTTAGATGAGGTGGTCTACTAAACGCTCGAGAAATTCAAATCGCGACTGACAGCCGGATAACAGAGACGTTAGTTGATTGCCACTGGAGTTCAGACCGTCTTATGTGCACATCTCCAAGGAAACCTAAGTCACGAATTCTGAAAAGCCTTCGTATCTGGAGCGAATCAAGGGCATGGATCTCGCTTTTCATACTATCCAGCGTTGCTAAGGAAGCCAATATAAATGCGCAATATCAATCTTATGTGATCCTTAATGGGACCACCTATAAAAACTCACAACCCATAATTTGATTTCATCTATGATGTAATGTTTTCACAGTATCTTATTTAATGATATCATGGTTATTAATTGTTCCTGTATCCCGTTCGTGGGATAATCAGGCGTGGGCTCCGTGCATTTGCCACCGATTTAGATTGGTTAATCGCATTGCTTAGGCAACATAATTATTCCATTTACTACACTTGTAAATATGGCTTTTTGAAGTTTTTACCGGCCAAAACATATTTAATGATGTTTTTTTTCTTTCATTTACCTTTTTAGGGAATTTACTAAATGACCCAATGGCGCCAACCAACTCATCTTGCCAGCACTATGTTTGCAAAGCTTGTAATGGCAAAAAGATGAATATGAAACAGTCATGCAGCTGGTGTAAGGATGAGCAGTTTGAAGAGAGTAAGCAGCTTTCTATTCTGGTGGAATGTTACAAGAAGCTCTTTGAGTACATTGCAGAGTCTTCTTTGGCACATTATATCACTAGTTCCGCTGAAGACTATCCAGAGGTTTTAGAACTGCTGGAAGAGGGGTTGTCATGGACCGAAAAGGGGTTGGACGAGCCCTCCATTTCGGTGTCCTTGAGTTCCTCCCGTTCTCCGACGCCTTCAGCCTCCGAGACGGACTGTGGCGCTCAGCCGGAAGCTTCCACAGATCTCCGGGAGCCTCTTCCTGACACAACGGTTTTCACGACCAGTGGCGACAGGCTTGAAGACTTCATTGCACTTGGTGAAGATGAGCTGGCAGCCAGCAGTGTGCCTTCCCCAGAGGCCGTGTCTGCCCCCGTTGCCATGCACTGCGGAGAGAGCCCGAAACCACAGAGCTTTACCGACAGCCTGGTAGTAGACTCCGAACTGGTCGACGTATGCGGCCTCGACGAGGATGTCGACCATGGCGACGGCCCCCTCCTGCTGAGCGTGGAGGAGGTGCTGCGGAGGCTCGACCCCAGCCCCGAGGAGGAGGGAGACCCAGAAACCTTCCCAGGGGCGTCGGATACCCCAAATGACCTTTCTCTGCACCCCTCTGTACAGGACCCTGAAGTGCTCGCTCCCTGCCACCCACAGCCACCCTCCTCTGGGATTTCCTGCTTAGCGGCCACGCCCAAGACTGTACGGCTGAACCGCAAGCGGTCGTGGTCGGAGGGCGACAGCGAGAAGATCCAGCCACTGCCCATCTCCAACATTATCCACGGGCCTCCTGCAGCAGCGGTGGTGGTTCCTGTCATAGTTAAACAGGAGGCCGATGACCCGGCACTGCCAACAGCCACAGTGACCAATGGGAGCATGGCCAAAGTTAGCAAGTTGTTGTTGGTGCCCAGCAAGGGTTTTAGGAAGAACCCTGACCATGGGGCCAAGAAGCTTTACGCAAAGTCCAGACCGACCATTCCCAAGAAGGACAAATCGAAAGACCGTCTCCCTGGTCACAGTTTGGAGTCGGGGAGCGTCAACAAAGCGGTCTACAAGAAGACCCAGGAGAAGAAAGGCTGCAAGTGCGGCCGGGCCACCCAAAACCCAAGTGTTCTTACGTGCCGCGGGCAGCGGTGCCCGTGCTACTCCAACCGCAAGGCCTGCCTGGACTGCATCTGCCGGGGCTGCCAGAACTCCTACATGGCCAACGGCGAGAAGAAGCTGGAGGCCTTTGCCGTGCCCGAGAAGGCCCTGGAGCAGACCCGACTCACGCTGGGCATCAACCTGGCCACCATAGCGGTGCGGAACGCGGGCGCCAACGGCGGCGTCCTCAACATGTCGGCCTGCTCCCCTGTCACAGCCTTCTTCGCTGCCAGCTCGCATGAGGGCGACATTTTCGACGAGAATCTAGACATGAGGTTTTAACCACTGAGCTCTGCCTACAAGGTCACCCTCGTGCACCATATTGTTTTGTTATTCTTTAGGAGGGCTGTGGAAATGGGGCATTCACCACAATTAGGCAGCTACGGTTCTGGTCCAGTTAAAATGAATAGTAATTGCCAAAGCTCCTGTCTATAAATCCCTTGTCATGTATTTTGTCTTAATTGCTGTTGCAAGGTTAAGTCGGAGTGCATTGCTACTGTAAGGTTTTTTTCCTGCAGGGGGTTTATACATCGTGATCTTTGGCAGAGTAATGTTGACCTGATTGTTGTGTGTCATGCTCTGTGCATCAGCATGAAGGAAGCGGTATCTGGAATGTTCTTCAAGGCTAGTTGTAATGTATAATCTTGTGTACGCTCATCAAATTGCGTTTGAAAACTCATTTCAGGAAATACTGCATTGACATCTGCGATGTTTTTTTTTTTCTTTTTCTAAAATGGAAGCCTTATTGAATTCTACAGATACCATTTCAACACACAGGGTAGACAAATTCAGTTTGTGCAATGTCTTCTAGCCCTGTCTTATTCGTAATGGTTTCTGTTTGGAAAGCAATTGTCTGTTTTCTCTTGTGGCTTTGAAAAATCTATTGTAACACATACTGGAATGCTAAAATAACCAGTCTATCTGTCTCCACCCCCCTCCCTCCAAATGTGAAATGTTTTTATGTAGTACAGCTCAAACCCATGTTTTTAATATTTTAGATTTCCGTCCGTGCGGATGAATGACTCATGTTGCATTCTGCAGGCACAGAATGGACCTGGCTGTCACTTATGGTGGGCATCAGACTTTCCTCTCTTGTAGGCAGGGGCTCAGATTTTAGCACTTAACTTGATTAACAGGCCAAATAACGACCAAAGCTACTTGGTAACCATAGAAACATCGCCACGCATCAGTAAAGGTAAGCACACAGTGCACACAAACACCAGGCTTGTCTTCATATTCACTGAAAAGCGAAAACAAAAGAGCGATGATTTGCGTCAACAGCCATTCTTTGCAGTACAATACCAGTGAGTTGAAGGCTCGGAGGAATCTTGCAGGGATTTGTGGAATGGAGTAATTGAAAGGACTATTTTCAAATTTAGCTTAGAATTCTATGTCTGGGCTGAACCGACGTCTCCTGGTTTTAAGATCCTGGACACAGGGAATAGAATGGCGGATTGGAGGGTGTGCATGCAAGGTATATCCTGAAAGGTCTGATGCATCAAAGACAACAAATGTTGTAGGTGGTCCAGCTCCTGTTTTCAGCACGTAACCATCTGTTTTTGTTTCTGGGCTTTTTACAGAAAAACAAAAATCCATAAAAATCCTTTCTGCCAGAATTGTTGCAAGCCTCCATATGTACGTTGATGTGTTTTATTTGGATTTTGTTCACCCAAGCTTCTACTTCACACAGTACAATTTCTCACATGGCATGCTTCACAGTTCTTCACCTTGTGTACAGAAGTCTTAAAATTGATGAATGTGCAGGTATTCTTGGACAGGTGTAATGGTGCACATTGCTCTGTAGTTTTATCTGGTGTCATTTCCAGTGAATGTGCTTTTGAAACGATAGAAAAGCAATGTGGTTTGTGTCCAGTCTGTACTTTTTCCTGTTTAATTTGTAAGCGATGGCAGAAACTATTTTTGATAACAAGTAAACATTTAAAAATATTTTGTTGTCTTGAATTATTTTCATTTTTTTCATGTGTGAAATACTCTCCATTAAGATGGTTGATTTGGGCTCCAGCTGACTAGAAATAATTGGAAAAATTGAAGGCAGTTTGACCAGATGACCCTGGTCAGTCTCATTAAAAATACCTAACGCATTTATGGTATTATTCTTGCAGAAAATCCAGGTGTGTTCGATCATTGGAAGTAAGGTTCATACATAATTCTAATTGTTCTGCCTCTGTATTTTAGCCACAAGGGGGCAGTGGAAGCCAGTGATTGTACTATATTGCATATTGAATACATACGATCTGATTTGAACACAACGAGTCTTTACAGATGGGGCATTTTGTGTAATTGGAAAATGTTCTACTTGATGTCCTTGCACAGAGGAGGGGCTTTATGTGTAGTGAGCAGGCCAGACACTTTTTATGGAAAATATGTACAGATTCTGAGAGAATTTGGGGAATTTAACAGGGGTAAAAATATGTCTATCATAACTGCTATTACCCAGTAGGGGATGGTAAAAGTGGCCATTAAAATGGCCTTGCATTTGCTGCCTTCTGTCCTTGACAACCAAGGCCCTGTGTAAGGGGCTTGTTCATATGCTGTGTTAACCAGTCCTGACAGAATCACAGTCTTGGGGAAGACCATAAAGCTGACGCCAGCAAATGGCAGCCGCTCATTCAACCACATGCTTCTCTATTGGTCAGGGAGGCAGGGGATATCCTGCTGACTTTGGCTCTCGCTGCTGCTCCCTCGGTGACACTATGGCCGGCTCCTGTTCCACCCTAATGAGCTCCAAGCCACAGTGGGCTAGCCAATCCGCACTGATCTTGGCTGTGAGTCATGTGACTGGAAGGGAAGGGTGCCCTGACTGATTTGGGCCAGGGGGGATTCCCCAAAACAGTATAAAATATGGCTTTCCATAACAAAGAAGAGTATGGAAGGGCGCGGACCTGCGGCCTGTTCCACTAAGCAGGATTACAGAGTCAGCCATGTAACTAGACCGAGTAAAACCTGGGACAGTCATGTTTTACATCAGTCTATTCTAGATTTTGCAGGGTCCAGGTTTTACTCGGTGCCTGAATCCTCTTAACTACGCAATCCTGCTTGGGGTACAGGCCCCTGTACCTTTTTTTGTTTTAAATCTTATTGGGGATGGAGCAATTGTGCTCTTCTAGAAGGTAAATTGTAAAGACCAATAAACTGATAGCTTTGTAAGGCAGTTAGATTACTTCATTGTTCTGGGTAGGGCACGGGATGTGATTGTTATTATGAATAACAGAAGCTTGTCTATGACTGGTCCAAATCGGTCACGTGTCGTGGTTAGCCAAGTGTTTACAAAGAGCAAAGCACCACACCCACACTATGCAGGCTAGACTGTGCCATTTTCTGAATAGTCTGCCTTTCTCTGTGGAATTGTACAATTGGACAGTGGTACTGTCTATTGCAGGGTCACTTCCTTGGCAGCAGTCTGGAGAGAAACCTTTAATTGATCATTACATTGTTAGAAGTATTTAGCACCTTACATGAGATTCCAAGACTCCCCCACTGAGGAGGGGAACCCACAATACAGGGTTGCAAACCGGAGTAACAGTTCTTTTGGCACTGCACTGCACTACACTGCCACTCCATGTGGTGGTGTGACTATTGAGCAGGACTGCACAATTCCAGTCCTGGAGGGCTGATCTATGTGCTGGTTTTTGTTCCAACCAGTTACCTTAATTTTTGTTTTTTGTTTTGGATACACTCACAGTCTGTGACTGTAGCTGGTGCTTATATACATATCAGATTTAGACCTGATTGAGTTAATTTAATAATTAAGAGCAGAAGTTGCTCATGTCTAAACCAGGGGTGCACAACAAGGGCTGATCCATTTCAGGATTTTGTACCAACTTAATTATTTAATTAACTGAGCCATATCATGATATGACATCTGTATGAGCACCAGCTACAGACACAGACTGCAAGTGTAACCTAAAGATGTTACTGTGCTCCAGCAAAGGAGTGAACCAGCAAAGTTTATAGAATTGTCAGAAAACAAACTAAAGTAATTGGTTGGAATGAAAATCTGCATGCGGACCGGCCATCCAGGATCCGAGTTGTGCACCCTTGGTCTAAACTGATGACTGGCATCTGCATACAAGTGGAGAGTAACTTTACCATCAAGGAGCACTGAGCACTGAGCAAGTGTTCATCATGTGGATGGGCTGATACAAATGAAGACATCTCTATTATAAAAATATTTGTGGATGCTCATAGGGCCTGCTATGGCCTCATGTGGGGCAGCCTGTAGTGTAGTGGTTATGGTACATGACTGGGACCTGCAAGGTCCCAGGGTCCGATCCTCGGTGTAGTCATGATAAGATCTGCACAGCCGTTGGGCCCTTTACCCCACATTGTTCCAGGGGTGATTGTCTCCTGCTAAGCCTAATCAACTGTAAGTAATTTTGGATAAAAGCCTCAGATAAGTAATATGTAATGTAATGATGACTGTGAGCAAAGCTGTTAGTGTATGAATCGTCTTCCAGTCATGTTTCCAAAGGATGTCTTACCAACAACATTCAATTTTTTGACCAGTACCATTTATTTCTTATGGCTTTAGCAATGCAATTACAAAAATATAAAAAATATACATTCAGTGCTTTCAAAAAAGTGCATTCAAATACTTCACAGTCAACGATATGCTTATTAATACAATATCTAGACAGGAATGTATTCTAAACAGGTCAGATTCTTTTCCCAAAAAAGACTTACTTAGTGTTGAGAGTTGTAAGTTGGGACTTACCTTTCTTTATTAGTATGCACAATTAAGTGCAACAAGTTAGACTGTTCTGTTCAATACAACCTGTCTTGTTCATCATGTTACTCAGTGATATCCACCATTTATTTTCCTGTGCCTCTCTGTGCTATTCCCTGATGAAGGCTGCAGTCCTTCTGCTTGCCCAGTGGTGATGCTATTTCTGCAACCACAGTTCTTGCCACTAGTATTGAACAAGAAATTCACAATAACATTGACAGAGGGTATTAAAGCATGCTTGAGGACAGCTGAACATTTTTGTGAAATCAAAATAATACATTTAAATTTTAAATTAACATTTTGGTTTCACAAAGAAAATTTCAGCTGTAGACGGCTAACAGTCATCTTAAACCATGAGATGACTACTAAATGTCACACATTTTGTGTCTGAAAAATGCTCACTCAACAGATTAATAAGAATTATACTATATACAGTAATATGTTCTTAGATATATTGTCATCGATATAACACTTAATTGAACCCCTCGCCATAAGGCTGAGATAACCGGCAAATGAATGACATATCCGCTGTCACAAGATTCCATAAGCAATGATGTCAGATTATGTCAAATTACATAAAACTGTCATACTTTTATTGCTAAATTTTATGACAGTAACATCTGTCCGATAACATTTACAGATAAAAGTATGACAGTTTTATATCATTTGACGTCTACTGACATCATCTGTTAAGCCATCTTGTGAACGCTGTTATGTCATATGTATACCAGTGTTATGTCAACCCTATGGCAAGGGGTTCCAGTAAAGTGTGACCATATGTTCTAGATATACAGTTATAGATATAGATATATTCTCACAGAGAAGATGTTGCTGCAGCTGTTCATGATCTCCCTTCCTGCAGTGCACCGTACTGCCACTTTGACTGTAACCAACATGGATCGTAGCCATGGCCTGGTCCTTTGTCCAGCACTTCCCCTTCACATACTGTGAAGATTCATCCCCGGATCTCTGACTGGCCAATCGCTTACCCACAAGGACCAGAGGGGCTAGCCCTGCTCACTGATCCAGAGAACCCTGAGATAAACCGGCCTTGCTCTTCTTGACCACGCTCCCTCAAGATCTCAGCCAGAAAGACAAATTTGGTAAAACAATTTGGAGCAAGCTGCTCACTGGACCAGTACCTCTCCACGACTGACCGACACCCACCTGGGGTGCACCTAGTCTTTATTTACTAAAACCAGCTTCAAGGCCCACCACTACGTGACCAAGAATGCGCCAAAGAAGCTCGACTTCTCATCCATGTCCACAGCACTGACATTGCTTACGGTCACGAAGATGCGGTCCCTGGTACTGAGCTGAACCACCCCAGCCTGGTAGATGGAGTAGAGGTCATACTCCGCATTTTCAGACCAGCAGGTGGTCCGGGCATTTTTCATCAGCAGAATGGGCTCAGAATAGGAGGCCACTTTTTTGTAAATGTATTGTAGCATCTGTGCATTCCTGGCTGAGCGATCGTCCTCAAGGGAGCGGGCGTGTCTGAAGTAGATTTGAGAGTACATGTAGTAAAGTCCGGCCTGGGGAATAATAAGCTCCCCATTGATCATTTTCATGTTGCGAAGGAAAGCCAGGCCTTTATCCGTCTCCCAAGACTCAATCTTTTGGCCCAGAACTTTCCAAGTGGGCGGTCCTGCAGCAACAGGGCCAAAAAGATAAGTTTAATATTTATTGCGTTTGACAAGTCTGAGACGTGACAGCTGTCGTGGAAAATGTGTG